>NC_046658.1:151689359-151701854 GCF_010883055.1 Belonocnema kinseyi
CCCCCCCCCCCCAGTCTGTCTGTTCGTTTGTGGATTGTGTTTTTGCTGTTAGCAAGATAACTTTCGAAAGAATTGATCGTAAAAATAAAATTTGAAATAAAAATTTTCAAAAACAAAATATACAAGTAACAGATTCACTTAAAATTTTTTAAATATTCCACGAAATCGTTAAATTTTGAACAAAGCATTTAAAAAAATTTAACAAAGTGGTTCACCTTCCATCCATGTATTTAATTTTAGATTTGATGAAATTTAAGCCAAAAATAAAATATTTATATTTTGAGTAAAAAATTCAATTTTGAAACAAACAAAAAATGGGTTTTTATCACAGTATTTAAATTATCAATAAACGCGATTCTTTCCAAGACAAAGAACAATTATCTAACTGCAACATTGTGTACTTGGAAATAGCTACATTATCTCGACGAGCATAACGTACTTGCAAGTCATGGCATCAAATGGAAAAACAAGAATTATTTTTAGACTTATTTTTTCACCTTACTACTTGTAGTCACCTTAAAGTACAATGTTTTGGCATTGTGAATATAATTTACGCGATTATGAGCGTGTAATTTTTTATCTGAAGATGAACTCTCAACCAAAAAAAAAAAATTAGTTTTTTGACAAACCGATTCAATTGATAAAGATCCTCTCAGTTTCCTCAAGGGGATCAAAATGTTTCAGATGGTTTTTAAAGTGGCACAATTTCTGTATAACCAGAGGAATTCCGTGATTACAAATGGCGCTTTTTATCGAATTCATGAATAAAGTTTAAAATCGGATAATTTTTTGCTTCTCGATATCCCTGAAATAAATGTAAAGATGTTATTTGTATTAATTTATTTTTCACTTACCAATCGAATTAAGAAAAAGCAGGGCGGTGGAATACACAGAAAGCATTCTGACTTTCATCAGATGCAGCAACAATTTATTATCAAAGAATGCTAAAAACATTTTGACTGATTAATACCCTGATTCATTGCGCATATGTACTATTTTGGAATATTTGTATTTTCCCCTTTTAGAGTGTAAATCGCAACCTAGGCAGATTTTATTGGTTGGGCTTAGTGAGATGACAAATTTTAGTCAGCATCACGCTATTTATTCAATCATAAATGCCTCGCACGTGTTTCACCTTGCTACTTTAGAAGCCGGATACACACCCGGAAAAAAATTTGTTCATTATAAAAACATTTATTTAAAATTAAACTATGCTTTCTTCTGACTTTAAATCTCCTTTAAATCCTTTAAATAACCACAACGCATGTTGGATTGTGCTTTGGCATACTCTTAAGAACCTAAAAAGAAATGATGACTTTTCTAGCCAGCTATGTTGGATGCGAATTCAACAATTTATAGCATTATTAAAATTTATAAGACCTATATTTTTCAATATTTAAAATTCAATGTACGGGTGTTCAGAGTACTCAAAAATTCAAAAAAATATGTCCACATGAAAATATAAACGAAGATCAAAATCGTAAACCAAACAACAGACAATATTTAAAAAACCAAGAGAACAAAAACATTAATTTTTAAAATCCCTACAATATAATCATAACAACGTTAGAAATTTTCAAGAAAAATTGGAAATCCAAATTTTCATTGCACAAGAAAATGAAAAAGCAAATTTCTGTCTTGCAAATAAATTATACAAGATACAAAAACAGATGAATAGACAAAATTTTTTCCTCAAAAAAAGTTCTATAAATTTTATAATCTCATTCGATAGGACGCTTACTGTGTTTTATTAGTAAAAGACAATCTTAAAAATAAAAGAACTTATATGTTCAAAATTTACTTCATGCTGCTAAAGATTATTTTTTTTGTAAATATTAAGAAATTTCCTAATTTTTACTAATTTACGAATATTAAAATTCTTTTTCTTTTCTAAAAAATACTTTTTTCTCATATTATCATTGAACTACGCTTTTTACCTTCTTTCTCGTGTTTTCCTTTTATATTAACTAAATTAAAGAGGCCAATAAAAAATTCCAATTATTTCTCGTTGAAAGTTAATCCTTTTAAAGTGAAAAGTCTAATATTATATACTTGCTTCATAATGATGGCTGAAAATCAATTTTTTGAACTTAAAATTCGATTTCTTATAATGCTAAAATTAATTTTTCAATTAAAAATATGAATGCTGTATTTTGGGTTGAAAATTCATCGTTTTCATTTGAAAACTCCACAATTTTATTGCTAATTTGTTTTTTTGCCGAAAATTCGACAAGTTAGTTAGAAATTAAAATAGTTTGTTAAAAATTCATTTTATTTATTTAAAATTTAAAGATAAATTGATGCATTACTTCGAAAATTATTATATTTTTTAGTTTAAAATTAATTTTTTCAAATGCATATTTAACTATTTCACTTTTGGATAAACGTCACTAATTTAAAGATAAAAATTGAACTAATTCAAATCATTTATTTTGTTAGAAATTTATTTTCTAGTTTGAAGATTCAACTATTTTGTTAGAAACTTGTCTTTTTGCGTTTGAAATTTTATTATGTATGGAGAAAATAGAACATGAAAATTCCGCATTCTGACAGAAAATTTAAATATATTTAGTTGATAATTAAAAAATTTTATTCAAAACTTATATTCATACTTCAGTGTTAAAATTGCAACAAAATGCTATAAAAGTTAAGAATTTGGTTGAATATTAACATATTTATTTAAAAATCAACATTTCCGTTTAAATTTTATATTTTCGAACTGAAAAATCATCTATTTTCTAGAGAAGTCGCATTTTGGTTCTAGGTGCAATTGCATGATTTTAAATTTATTTATTTTCTAAAATATAACTATTGGTTTCAAAATTCAATCAATATAAGTAAAAATAAAACCGCCTGATTAAGAAGTAAACTATTTTGTTTCAAATTCAATTATTTCGTCAAATAATCAACAGTGTTGTGAAAAACAATCTTTCCTGTTTCAAAAATTCGTATTCTTAGATTGAAAATTCTTTTCTTTTTTTCAGGAAAGTCTTAAAATTTAACAAATTAATAATGCCCAGTACAAAACTTTCTAAATTTTTTAAATTCCAAAAATAATTAGAAAAGCTTTCTAGCTTTATTTCATTATTTCTTGAATCGTTATTATCAGGCTTAAATGTTCAAGTCTATAAAAACTATTCTAATGATTGCTGACAAATTTTGAATTATTTTTTACCACGGAAAATTAAGTGTTAGACAATATTTTACAACTTTTTTGTATATTTGAAAAGATTAAAAAAATGAGCTATTTCTTAATTTTGAAAGTTTAATAAAAAATTTTCACAGAAATTTTAATTAAATTTAAAAATATTTAGAACTTTTGAACCAAATTTAAATATTATTTTAAATTTTCAAGAAATCTCGAAAAATTAAAAATAAAATTGATATTTATTATGATTTTCAGTTTTTAAAGATTTTCAAAAGAATTCAAGATGATAAGAAAAATTGTCCTAAGATTTCCCGGAAAATTAGAAAATAGCAAAGTTTCATAGACGGAAAACTTCGAGATTTATATTTGTTATCATTTTATCTATAATTATTTTATATTATTTTATATGCAAGATTTATATTTTAAGTGTATGTAATTATCAATTTTTTTAGTAATTGTTTTAATCAGAAGATTTGAAATAAGAAATTGCTATATCTAACAAATTTGCAATTTGAAATTCTAAGTTCGAATATTTGCAATTAAAGACTCTTTAATATTTAATGCGCTTAGTAGAAAACGATGCAATTTAAATGGTATTTCGTTGTGTGTGATAGTCCATTTCTAAATTTTTTACTGTAAATATCAATCTATATTTTCTATTTTATTTTATGAACAAAATGCCGCCAAAGAAAATCAGATGTGGGATCGGTCATATGAAAGCATACAAACTAACAAAATTTCCTAAACTTTCAAGTTGTTACCCATCTCTTTGTTGAGTTAAAAAGGGTAACGTCCATTTTTGATTTTATTTCTTTTCTGTTTCTATTATCACGAAAGTTTGACAAATTTCAGACGTTTTTTAATCATTCACAATATGCAATTATTGTAAATTTTTTAAGACATTTAAATTTGGGAGATCTTAGTGAGAAAGATTAAGAACATTAATTTCCACATTAGTGTGCTCAAAATTTATATCAGTAAAATTTAAAATTTTGATTTTTGGTTTCAAGCTCCCTCTGCTAATTTATTTTTTTTGTATGAAAAAAAAAAGAAATAGCGCAATTTTTTTCAACGTTAACCTGAGCCTCCCTCCTTCCCCTTAAAATCGTAAAAAATCATTTTTTTCTGGAAAAAATGACACAATGAAGAATAGTGAGCGGAATATATTTTTGAAGAATTTTAACAATCTGAAAGAATGTTAAAAACATGTTGACTAATTAATATTCTGATTTATTGTGTATGTATACTATTTTGGGATATTTATATTTTTCCCTTTCAGAGTGTAGATCGCAACCTAGGCGGATGTTACTGGTGGAGTTTAGTGAGCTGACATATTTTAGTCAGCATCAAATTATTTATTCAATCTTAAATTTCTCGCACCTGTTTCACCTTCCGCTTTTAAAAACCAAATCAGCACCCGGAAACAAGATTTTTTTTAGTAGGAAAACATTAATTTAAGATTGAAGGAAAGTCTGCCTTCGTGTAAGTAATTTTTTGCACCGAATTTAGGGCATGATGAAATTCACAAATAAAAATGAAATTTTGCATTTCTTTAAATCTCCACTTTTAAGGATGTAAATAGAAAGGACGAATTTGTTAGGTAGATAATTTAGGTGGAAATTCTACTATTTAAAGAATTTTAAACATTTAGGAGACGATTATTTTTCAATATTTAAAGATTCAATGTAAAACTGTTCATGGTGCTCAAAAAGTTAAACAATATAATCTTGCAGACTATTTTGATGAAATTAAAGTTACCAAAGTTATAGCATTTTAAGAATTCAAAAAAATGAAAGAAAATGAACTTTATGAAAAAAGTGAAGATAAGAAAAACGTTGCGCCTTCAAACACATATAAGATAATCATTAAAAAATAATGTAAACCTATTGAAATGAAAATTTTTGCTGGGAAGGTGATAATCAAAATCAGTGCAAAATAAGAAACAAGTATGAAAGTAATAACAAAAAAAAATTTTCATATTAATTATATTTTGTCACTTCTACCAACAAAGCGCTTTTACCAGTTCCTGGTTCGAAACGAAAACACGAAAATTATGTAGACAACTGATGAAGTTTCACCTTATTCCAATTACTTTTCAAATAATAAATTTTCTGCTTGTCATGCACCTTGAAGAATCTTGAACATGAGGATATTATCTCAATCAAAATTTCTTACTTCAAGGAAATAATGAAAAAGTAGAGTTAAGATAGCGGCTTTTTATTTGTTGCAAATAATTTTAAAGCAACCGTTAAAATAAATTCAGCGACTTATTCTGTTAGGATACATGTAAAGTTTTAAAATACAAATTTTAAAATATGAAGTTGAAGTCATTTTCGATATTCATAATGTAATCAAAAAATCTCTAGTGATTTTGATTCTCAAGAAATTTTGATTATTTTCTAAGTTCACTTGGAATAGATTTCCGACCTTGATATTAAAACGAAAATATTTCCTTAAAATTAAGTTATTAAAAAATGTGGATTTTCTTGCTTGAATTTTCAAAGAATTCTAAAATGACCTTTCAGATAATTTCCAATACTTTTTCTGCTAGAATATTTTTTCCACGTTGATATTAAAATTATTTTTCGAACAACGACAACGATATTTCCCAAAAAAAAATCAAAAAGATAGAGTATTTAAAAAATTGTGTGACACCATTTTCTTCTAACATACAAATTTTATTAAGGCCTATGTGCAGTACTCAGGAACTTGCCCTTTAAATATTTAAAAAAAACAAACGGAAATGAAAATTTTAAGCTGAAATAAAAAATAAATATTTCATTTCTCAGCCTTAAAATTTGTAGGAAATAATTTTCTTATACCGCGCCTAGTTTTTGTTGTGTTCGTAAACATTAATGAATAAAATTAAAAAATTTAATTTTTGGAAAATTGACAAAAGCTACAAATTTTATGAGAATACGTTTTTTACGTACCTTGTAGGTTTGTTTTAATCGTCAAAAATAACATTAATAATAGCACAAATAAAACTTTAGAAAAAGCGACACATGGTACGGAGCAAAATTAATAAACCATACTTGTACACTAAAAAAAATGATAAATTTGTCTGTTATCATTTTTAGGATAAATGTGTAGTTTTCTTTGAATCGTAAAAAATAAAATAAAAACAGAAGGTACGACAAAAATTAATAAACAAACGTTCTTAATTAGAAAAATTTACAAATTTCTTATAAATTATATTTCAATAGGTTGCCTATTTTTTTTGCTTAAATCTAAAAAATAACCTTAAAAATAAACTAATTAAGTTTTTGGAAAATGACACTAGCTGCAATATAATGTTAGCTAACCTAATTGTTTCTTATGGGATGCGAATCTTATTTTTTGTTAATAATTTAACTTTTTTAGTTCAGAATTAATCTGTTTTATTGAACACTTGTTTTTATTTTGGTAGAAAATTAACTTTTTTGGTTAAAAATTTTATTAATAGCCTGAAAAGTATTCAAAATGAAAAGTTTTGGTTGAAAATAAGGGTAATTTATTAAAAATTAATCTCATTGATGAAAATTTTATTTATGAGGCTGAAGATTTTTTCTTTATTTAAAATTCTATGCTTTTATTCAGAAATTCATCTATTCCACTTGATGTCGTAAAATGATATTTTTTTGCTAGAAAATTTTATTTTCAGGTGAAAAATTACTGATCTCAATTGAAAATTGTCTTTTTAAAAATCGTAAATTTAATTATATTGGTTTAAAATGCATATTTTTTTTTAATTTAACCTCTTTTGTTAAATTAAATTTTTTTATGGAATGAGCGACCATTATACATTTTGATGAAAATACATTTTATTTTATCAACGTTTCTTGTGTTATGTTAAAAATTGAACTATTTTTTGCAATCCTCTTTTTCATTCAACAATTAATTATTTTGATTAAAAATATAATAACAGTACTTTTTATTATTACTTTATTATTCTTACTCCACTGATAGATTAATATAGTGTGTTAAATATTTGCCCTTTACCGCTGATCATTGCAACAGCACTTTCTTTGATAATTCGAAAATTTTGGCTTTTAAGGGAGCGGAGATTTGTGAAAAATATATTGCTGATAATTCTATAAATAAATAATGGTTCATCATAACAGAAAATGTTACTACAGTAGAAAATTTTATTTTACGCCAGAGAATAAAGAAAATATTACAAAGAACTATTTAGAACTTATATAATAATTTTGAAAAGTTATAAAATTCGTTCTCGATGATAATTTGAATGAAGTACCCCTTCGCTCCGCTATGTGCCGCCACAGGTTTAGAGTAGATTGAAAATTACCCCTTTTCTGCTGCTCGACTCCGCCATTTTCAGTCATTGCGTTGTGCAATATGATGTCACATCGTAAACACATCACGTCACAGACGTGAACATCACGTTTCCAGAGTGGTAAAAGAAAACTGACTGAACTAAATAATTCGGAAGGTAAGCTTTTAAATTTTACCGTGCCAGCTCAGGGTGACCAGATGACTGGGTAGGAAAAGCAGGACACCCCACTCCTTACCACCTCGCACCATTAATTCTTTTCCGCCCCTAGCCCAATTTGGCACGTTATTTGAAAATTAAAAGTAATTATCCTGTGATTTTTACCTGTGAATAATAAATATAGAAAATGAAACTCACAGTGACAGATTATTATTTACGAGACTAAGAAACTCAAAATAAAACTTAAAAAATTCAATTAAACATATCCTTGCAATGGTACTTACGTTAGATTTGTACAGTGACAGAGACATAGGAACACTTTCCCCTTCGCAGTCATTGGTATAGTAAAGTGAAGAACGAGAACGGGAAACACAAACCGAATATATACCAGGTTAAGGCTTTTTATAGGATCAGTAGTAGGACTCCGGGCCGCTTTTGCAGTGGAAAATCTAACGGACTTCTTTTTCCATCGACAAATATTAAAAAAAGAGGTCTATTCGTTTTTCAGCTTTCGACGCGGTCTCGGACTCCCACTGAAGTTTCAACAAGCACAATTCCTAGAGAGAAGTGCTGCGCGAACACAAACGTAGGGAACAATGAAGTTAATCCAAGTAAATTTGTCATCGGTCAAGCGACGAATTTTATTCCTCTAGAGTAAAGGCTTCGCTGGTAGAAGTTGTAAAGGAAATTTAGGTCCGCGCAATAAAAAATGCAAATATCGCGAATATCTTGAAAAAGAAGGACATCAGACAAAAAAGAAGGACAGAAGGACAAAAATCGAAAAAGAAGGACATGTCCTTCCAAAGAAGGACGTCTGGTCACCCTGAGCTGATCACAGTAGTCGACGCCATATTCCGACTGTAATGTGAGCACATTCTTGCCTTTTTAAGTATATGGATTTATACTTTTTTGCAACTAAATAAAGTTGAAGTTTTTTTTATTTCCTATAATAATTAAATTCGTACTGGATGCGCAAGACGTCTGTACTCGTTTTAATCTGTTAGTTCGAAATACTTAAACAGTCGATGTCTCTCATGCCGACTGCAACAAAATTACATGAACTGAGCCTGCACAAGAGGCAGAATATAGTTTAAATTTTATGGATTGAGTTTGCGTATAGAGCAAAACGTCTAATATTCACTTCTACATACTCATATGTTCTTCCTTTAGGAAGTAAAGATGGGAATCAGGAGAAGCGCGTTTTTGACAACAGCGTTCTGGATATATTGGGCGAAGATCCAGCTGCCGCAACACGTAAAATACTGGTACTACATCTAGGCATTGCTGCCCGTCGAAATGGTTGGCTAGAATAGGTTTGAAAAACTAGGACATTGTTGAAATAATGGAGAAATACTCCCTGAAAGGATCCTGTGACCTCGAAGCACCGCTACTTAACACAGAGGTCGAAAGTTTTCCAGCGGAAAATGCTAAGAAATGTGATAAGGGCTTTACTGAAACTCAGAACAAAATTGGAACTGCAGCGGCAGCTCTAGGTCAAGCTCTGACTACTTTGTTGGGTGAAAAAGAAGAAAGTGTCGACAAGCTACTAATAATTAATGCTTTATGGGATTGCGCAAAAATATTAGTCGACCTGAATTATGATGAATCGAAAATTCGTAAGGCCTTCATTAATCCAGGTATCGTACCTAGTGTTAAATACATTCTGGATAAAAAAGCAGGAAAACTATTATAACGAGATAAATTAGGCGAAAAGCTGACGGAAACTAAAGCTATTGAAAAAGCGGGTACGAAAAGGAAATTTAAACCAAAATCGCACAAAGAAACCAATCCCACCTCTAACCATTTCAACTGGAAAAGTTCTATGGAGCAACAGCCTCAGGCTCCGAGGACGAACAACTCTTACAGAGGCCAGAACAAGTCGCAGGGCAATTACTCGAGAAGCCGCTCGAGCGCAGGACACATCAGGACTCGGGGACAGAATCGACCGCCGTATCAGAGACGTCAGCAGGGCAGATACTTGAGGTAAGCGTGACGGGAAGCAAATTACTGAAGACAGGTTTGTCTTAAATTGTATAAAAGGGTTATAAAATTAAACCTTTTAAACAAATTATTCAAGCTAGAATACCACGAACGGCCTCCTTTTCGCCCCATGAAACTGAGATATATAAACTTGCTGTTCAAAAACTATTAGAAAGAGAAGCAGTTAAAAATTCACTCCTACGGACGATCAGTTCCTATCCCCGTTATTTTTTAGATCTAAGAAAGATGGTTTAGATAGATTCATCCTTTAACTCAAGGGGCTTAATATATAATAAATAAATAATAAGCAAGCTACTCGAAGCCAGGATGCTTATGGCTGATTTAGGTCTAAAAGACGCGTATTTCCTAGTTCCAAATCACAAAGAAAGTAGAAAATTATTACACTTTATTTTCTTGAAAGAATGTTCTTAATTCACGTGTCTGCCTTTTAGTCTTTTTATAAGCCTATTTATTTTGAATAAAGTCATGAAACCTGTAATAAATTTCTTCAGAAGAAAAGGTTGGTCATCTTGTCTGTAGCTTGACGATTTATTATGTTTTGGAAGTGATAATAAGGAATGTCTAAAAAACGTGGATGAATCAACTGAATGCCTTATGACCTTGGTTCTTCCAATCAACTACGGAAAAAGTAATCTTTCTCCGAGTACGCGCTGTCAATTCTTGAGTTTTATACTAGACTCCGAGAATCTCTCATTCGAGTTAACTCCTGACAAGAAACAAAATTTACTTAAACTGGTAAATAGGGTCGTTGGTTGCAGCTATACCGGGAGTAGAATACGGTTTAGTGCATTTGAAACGTTTCGAGTTTGCAAACAACATTGCACTTATTATAAATAATGATAATTACGATAAGCAAATGTATCTGGATCCTAGAAAAGTGACAGAATTTGACTGATGGAAAAAATACCAAAAACGTCTAGGAAAATTAGACAAAACTCTTTCGCTATGGAAATTTTTTCTGACATGTCTTAATCAGGCTGAGGAGCTAATTTAAACGGACAAGCGGCTCGTGGTATGTGGAGACATAATGAAAAAGTCTTCTTATTAACCACCTAGAATTAAAAGCTGCGCTGCTAGCGCTTAGGTCTTTCGCTTCACATCTCACAAACTGTGAGTTGCTATTGAAACTCGATAATACAACGACAATGGCGTATATCAATAACATGGGTGGCACACACACATGAGACCTCAACAACATAGCGCAAGAAGGTTAGGATTGGTGCGCGTAGAAACCCCGCAACACAACTAATTGACGCTTTTACAAAAAACTGGGTTCAATGATATTTTTACGCGTTTTCACCCTTTGTTGTAATAACAAGATTTCTCAAGAAAATCATCATAGATAAGGCGAAGCAAATACTGATAGTACCATGGTTAATGTCCCAACCATGGTATCCGCAGTTTACATCAATGCTAAGAAAAAAGCCTCTAATCCTAAAAACGTCAACTAAACTATTTAATTCGCTTTTCAGATCTCTCTCGTTGACAAGGAATCTTTTACTAATGGTAGGGATCGTATCCTTCGAGAATTTTCCAGGCAAGGACTACCTTCAGAGTCCATCAAAACTATGATGACTTCTTTTGCAGCTAATACGATAAAACAATATGGATCGGCTCGAAAGCAATGGTGAGCGTTTTGTATACAAGAAGAGGTAGATCCATTTAACGCAAGTGTCAATTCTATCTTAGAGAGTTTATAACATGTAAACTTAAAGAAGGAACTGCTTATGGCTCATTAAACTCCATGAGCGCTGCAAACTCCTCAAAACATGGTGGCAGCATCTCCGAAAACAAACATACTAAAAGGTTCCTCAGAGGAGTTTTCAGGATTAAACCACCAAAAGCAAGATATGAGAATATTTGGTGCATAGAAGTTGTCCTTCAGAAACTAGGGAAGCTCTTTCCTCTTGATAACCTTTTCCTACAAAAGATGACAGAGAAAGCTGTGATGTTAATAGCGTTAGCAACGGCTCACAGGGTGCAAACATTGGCATCTATAAAACTCGAAGATATTTTTTAAATTAGCACTGGTCTCAAGAATAAAATAACAAGCTTGATTAAGACCTCCAAACCACGTAAAGTCCAACTTCTTTTTCTGATAGCATATTTTCAAGATTTGCTAGAATGTTGTGCAGCTATCACCTTGGAAAAATACATATAAATCACCGAATCACTACGAAGAAATACTAATAACCTTCTTATTACGATTGAAAACCCGCATGTAGCGGCATCAATTCCAAAGCTGAGTAGATGTTTGAAATCAGTTTTGAAGAAAAGTCGAGTAGAAAATTTCTTAGGTTACAACACAAGGAATGTGGCACTCTCTACTGCCTTTAAAGTAGGATTGCATATTAACATATTGAAAGCTGCAGCCGGTTGGTCTGCGAAATCAAAAACATTGGATATTTTTTATAATAGGTCGATAGTTACCTCAAATGACATGGTTCGTCCAAAGTTTTAGAAAATAGGAAGACAACAAAGAAATTACTATAAAATGTCTTATGGTTTTCTATTATGTGTTTAATATTATAAGATCTATCATATGGTTTATTGATTCATCAAAAATATGTTCATAATTTGATTCTAATAAATAACAGTTTAGAATTTTCTGTTCGACGAAGTAAAAATAAAAATTAATAATCAAGGTTAGTTCCTTAAAAAGAATTAATTCCTCTGAATATGTATATTTAAATTATCATAGAAAACGAGGCTAACTATAATTAATCGATCAAACGAACTTACCTAAGTAAAATTCGATTGTATTATACGAATTCCTCGTTCGAGATGATAACTGTTCACCCTTAGCGTTATCTTACGAGGGTAGTTCAATAAGTCCTTAGAATGAAGTATAAAAACAATTTTTTTTTGGGTAAATTTTTTTTTTATTTTTCAACATAATCTCCTTGGAGCTCTA
>NC_046658.1:151701954-151706002 GCF_010883055.1 Belonocnema kinseyi
AAAAGAGCCTCAGAGGCGACCACTCTATTGCGTTTATTCTCAGCTGAGAGCAAACACGGCACCCATCTTGCCGATAGCTTTTTCATGCCTAATTTTTCATGTCGAATTGAAACAACTGCACCTATAGATGTTCTTGTGGCCTCAGCTAACTCACGCACTTTTAATCTTCTATCCTTCAACACCATATCGTGGATTTTATTGATGGTTTCGGGAGTACTTGCTTCTACGGGCCTTCCTGAACGTGGTTCGTCACTTATTGATGTACGACCACGCTTAAATTTATTTACCCAGTTATAAACCGTTGCTAAGGCAGGGGCAGATGTGCCATGAACTGAGTCCAATTCATTTTTTATCTCATATGGAGTTAAACCCTTTAAATGAAAATGTTTGATTACCACACTGAACTCGTTTTTTTTTTCATTTTTCTTAACGAACAATTTTTTTTTCAATTGGTTATAAAAACACGTAAACTCAGAAGATGTGGACTATGACTGCACCATATATCTATTCGGGAGTGGTGCTGACTGAAAACAGATGATTTGGAGCGATTCGCGCGCCATCTGTTGGTCATTATAAGGACTTATTGAACTACCCTCGTAGAACCCAACCGAAGACCATTTTTGTCATGAACAAAAAGACACTTAACTGAAAGAAGATGGCGGAATTTAGCAGCAGAGACAGGGTAATTTTCAATCTACTCTAAACTTGTGGCGGGACATCGCGGCGCGAAGTGGTACTTAATATGAATTATCATCTTGAACGAAGCCTTCGTATAATTACGATCGAACTTCACTTAGGTAAGTTCGTTTGATCGAATTATTATATATGATAAGAAAATATGAATTTATAACTACAGTATTTAGCGAATTTACCCGATTCATTGCTAACTTAAATCTATTTTATTACAATTATTTTTTTAAAGACTTGCAAAGAATGTTGCATAAACTGAATGCAAGAATGCAGAGTATGATACTCAAAATTAACTCAAATAAAACAAAAACTATAGTGTTCGAAGGAAAGAGTAAGAAAACACTATACAATAGTTTATTAAATGATGAGAAAATTGAACAAGTTAATAAGTTCGTATACCTTGGTATCTTATTTACTAGGGTCGGGAAGATAGATAAGGAATTAGATAGACGCATAAGCGAAGGAAAGAAGGTTATTGGTAGAGCAGGTCCCCTTATCAAAAGTAAAAATGTATCAAATAAAGCTAAAATGGCAATACATAATTCTATATTTGTACTTTATGTACTGTACGGTAGCGAGACATGGTCTTATCAAGAAAAATATAACAGCAAAATTAACGCAATTGACATGAGTTCCATGCGCATAATAAGCGGGAAAACTCTGATGGACAAAGTAAGTAACGAGATCATTCTAAAAGAATGTGGTGCAGAAGAGACGCTAGTAGACAAATGGGAAAGAAATCGATTAAGATGGTTCGAGCATGTTGAGAGAATGCCAAATAAACGACTAGCGAAACAAGTTTATCAAGATAAAGTAAATGGCAGCGTGCCCAGAGGTAGACCACGGAAATAATGGTTAGAATGTGTGAATGAGACCCTAGTTAGAAGAGACATAAGAAGTCACGGAAATACGAGAGCCTGCATGAAAAAATGCATGGACATAAAAAAATCTAGAGAAGTATGCCAAAACGGAAAAGTAGGGCGGCAAATAGGTAAGAAAAAGAGTATGAGTAGAGTGAATGACGCCTGAAACAAAAGACCTTTGCCACTAATGGACCCAAGTGGGGAACCTGACATAACGACTTCGTGAGCTCAATCGCTTGGGGTGATTGCTAGAGAGATTGATCAGCAACCTGGGTCGAAGCAGTGTTGCGGAACGAAAGTTTTATTTACATAAATAGCACAAGAATTCTGGATCAATCTGAAAATTCTCTATTCCTTCCCCACATTACTCCTTTCTCCACCGAGTGAGTCACGCCTGCCCCGAAAGGGAAATGGCTTAATGGTGTAATAATAATAATAATAATAATAATTTTCTTTGTGAACCTTATTTAATTTAAATTACTGTTGTAACACATAGTTGTATTTTGTTTGCACCAAATTTTCGTGTTCGATAATAGCAGTTTAAAAATCACAAAAATGGCAAAATTCCTGAAAGTTCTAAGTAAAAAAATAGTTTTTAAAATGTAAAATGATCATGTATTATTTTAATTTAAACTGAATAAGTTTTAGGCACCAGATTTTTTAACTTTAGAGAAAAAATGTTAATCTAGCCGAATTCACAAAATTAATTTTTACTTGGTGAAAAAAAGTTCCTTGTTAGGCAGGAATTTTGAAAATAGTTTTCAATTTTATATTCTTACTTTCTATCTGAAATAGTTAATATCTTCTTTTATATTTTTATGTAATTGATTGGAAATGCAATGCTTCTCGCGTACTGTAACGTGCATATAATGTTACTATTTTAAATAACTAAATATAGATTTAGGTTTTTTTAAAATAAAATCAACAATATTAAGTTTTTCAGTCAAAGAATTCATTAATCATAGAAAATGTCTTGAACTACAAATGGTTAACATTTTGGCAATCACCCATATACTTTCATAATTCTTTTTTGTTTTGTTAATAATAAAAAAGAAATATTTGACAGCAGTACAAAATGTTACAAGCTCTAAAAAATTCTTAAATATACAATTATTACAGTTTCTGGATAATTAAAAAAAATGTTATGCGTGTTTATAGCAAGATATTAAAAAAAGGATTCAATAACATTTTTACAAAATTTATTAAGAATGCATTTCATTTTATAAAAGGACAATTTAAAAATTGACAATTAAGAATTTTTAAAATAAAATAGTTGAGAAAGCAAGGAGGAAGCAAAGAAATATTTTTCATCCGACCACCGTGAGATGGCTTTTAACCTGCAAATTCTTGTTTAAACAATTCTCTACAGAATTCTTGTTTCTTCTGATTTCAAAGTATTTTATACTTAAAAGATAAATAAAGTATCAAGCACTTTTTTAAATAGGAAATATTTAAACTAAAGATCCATTTTTTCTACATAATTTAAGTGATTTTTCAGAAATTGTTATTTTAAATTAAAAACTGAGTTGAAATATATTATAAAAGAATTAAATAAATCGAAAACTGTGCGTTTTACAGAGGTTTTTAAAAGTCAGAAAATATGTATTTGTCACTGAGGTTATTAAAGTGCCATTTAACTCAAAATTTCTTTATTTTCAGAATGCTTTAGATAGGTTTTAAGTGAATTAAATCTTTAAGGGCATTTTCTTCGGTGAACACGTGACCAAAATAGTCCCCGGTTATGAACATTTTTTTTGGTGTTCACTGCGTCCACGCGAGTTGAGATATCGTGTTTAAACTTTGACACATAAAATAAAAGGCACTAAAGAACGTTTATATACGTCAATATATTGGTAATTTTAAAGAAAGTTTATTTATAAATTGATGGAATAGGATATTACCATTCAAGTTATAGCACTTTGTATATCATTTTTGGTTTCATGCATTTTAGATTTTTTTATTCGCTCATATTGAGCGCTGACACCAATTTTATACTAAATCATCTAAACCTTGAAAAAAATTAATATAAGCAATAACCTTTGCACCTTCGTTGCAAATCAACAAATAAGTATCAGGACACACGTAACCTATCATTATTTTTTGGGCATTTTTAGCGATTTCTAGCGGAGAAAAAAAGAAACTTTGAACGTCGGTAAAGTCGAGATCAAGTGACTAAGTTCGTATATGAAATTTCGGTGTAAAATGATTTTCATTTTTTTGATCCTAAAAATAAAAGACAAATTTCAAATTGGAAACATAGCAGCACCAGCAATGTGCTAAAATTTACTCGTCGGAGTTCTCCAACCAACTTCCATAATTCTTGACGTTGAATCGATCAGCTGATAATTATTGTTGATAGTGAACCAACCAGCGGGACTCAGCGTCGGATTCGTCTTGTCTTTCGCCCCCGGGCGAAATTTTGTTTTTATTCCTGGAATTGTTTCATACCAGTACAAAAAAATCTACAAGAATATATAACCATTAGAAAATTTTAA
>NC_046658.1:151706102-151720463 GCF_010883055.1 Belonocnema kinseyi
TCCACACAAAAATTTTATGAATGAACTTAGTCACGTGATCTCGACTTTATCGACGGTCAAAGTTTCTTTTTCTCTCCGCTAGAAATCGCTAAAAATGCTCCAGAAATAATTATAGGTTACGTGTATGCAGATACTTATTTGTTGATTTTCAACGAATGTACAAATTTTATTGCTTACATCAATTTTTTTTTAAGGCTTAGACGATTTAGTCCAAAACTGGTGTCAGTGCTCAATATACGCGAACCGAAAAATCCGAAATGCATCAAACCAAAAATTATCTGCATCGTGCTATAACTCGAATGGTAATATCCTTTTTCATCGATTTATAAATAAACTTTCTTTAAAACTATAAACACATTGATGTATACAAACGTTCTTTAGTGCTTTTTATTTAATCTGTCAAATTTTAAACACGATATCTCAATCCGTGTGGACACAGTGAACACCAAAAAAAATGCTCATATTCGGGGACTAGGTTGGTCACGTGATCACGAAGAGCATGCCCTTAAGGAAAATAGTATTGAGCTGTATGTAAAATAAGTGAAGTTCAATTATTTTTTGCATATTTTAAATTGTTGTTTTAGGAAACAATTCCATGTTCAAATCTTTGTAAAAAACGTATGATAAAAGAATTCGATGAATTGAAAATTGTCGTATAGCAGAACATTATTTTTTGTCAGTGGTATTATTAAAAAATTTTTTTACTGCAATTTTTCTTTATTATTTATTACCTTTGGGCCGATTTAAGGGATTTAAATATTTAAAAACAACAAGTATTGAGTTCCTTGTTAAATAAGTAAAACTCAATTCGCTTTTTCACATGTTTTAAATTATTGTTTAATAAATGTTACTTTGCACTAAAAATTGAGTAAGAGAGTATTAAATAAAAGAGTTGGGTGAATTGAAAACTGCGCATTTTTTGAAGCATTTGTGTTTATTGTTCATTAATATATATTACTAGATTCATGATTGTAAGACCCGGATGTTTCCGGAAGACTATAATGACGCAAGCATTAAAAAATCAGATCCATTCATCAAAAATTAAATTATAAATCTAAGGTATAGAAATTATAATAATATATTAGAATAGCGACATGAAAATCTAAATATCGGTATAATTTAAAAAGTATTGTGAGAGAAAATTAAACCCGAGTTGTAACCGTTTAGTTTTTCTTTAGTTTTGGAAAATCCAAATTTGAGAAATACTTTGAAATATTGCAAAAGAATTTTCAAATTTTCATTTTTGAAATTTTAAAAAGAAGTATTCAAGTATTTTGAATGGTTTCAAGATATTAAAAAATCTTCTAAGGATTCGTGGAAAAATTTGGAATAATTTTTTTTTCAAAAATTAAATTTTAAAGAAGATTTTTAACATTCACAAAATAGTTTTAAAGATAATAAAAATGAAATCAATTACGCCTCACAATTCTGCGTTAAGAACGCATCTCAGTTAAAATTTTTTTTTTTTAATTTTCTCAAGAATCTACACAACTTTTTTTTGTATAAATTTAGCGACAAATACGACAATACGACAAGTCGTAATTTTAAAATTTTAACTTCAGTTACTGAGTTATTGAGCTATTGAAGTTAAGTTGTTTGATAAAATAGCTCAAAGTAAGGAAGTGCATCTTTCTAGAAATGGAAATCTAATTTCTCAAGTCTGCATATAAAAATGGGTAGACATAATAAATATAATTGAAATATATAGGAGATTAAAGTAAAACTAAGTGAAAGTTATTGACAGAAAATAAAAGTTTTATTCGATACAATACTTGTCCAATTACAAAATCGAATAAAGCACATTTGAATCAAAAAAAGTTTTTCATGTCTAATATTAGTTTAACCAATCGCGGTGTTCAGTTAGAACCCACTGAGGAAGAGAGTGTTTTGGGTTCCAAACCTTGAGCGCCCCAAAATATTTTTCATACCGATTGTGCTGATATTCATCCGTCACATGGACTGCACTAAGGGATTCGTCCGTCTTCGGTTTGTCTGATAGAATTGCATAGAAAATATAATCTTGGGATTTTATGAAAAGCATGGACATTGTTTCTTCATCAACTGGTCCATATTTCTGTTCTCGATGTCGGGTGACTGCAGCGAATTCATTCTTATACTTTGCTTTCCCGTGATTCGCGACAACCCTCAAATAGAGGCGATCCGGTCCGGTAGTAAGTCTAGTATTACTTTTAAACCATGTATCCCACTCGTCACTAGATTTTTTAAACAGTACTCCATAATCAACATAGTGGTTACCTTGAATCTTCGTAGAAACGATGTCTCCTGCACGAATGTGGTGGAAATATTGGTTTGGTAGAGGTGCGTCAACTTCATTAAAAAAAAAAGTATTTTAAAAATTATTTTACACTGGAAAAATATGTGTTAGCAAGTATCGTAGAATTGAGATAAGCTTCCCGTTTTCTTTTTTTTTTCAGATTTTTTACAACAAAGCGCAAGAAGAAATTTGAAGGAAGTTTTAATGATTAAAATATGAGGCCCCTAAATTCAAAAACGGAGACTTGCAAAAAACCAAATTTTACAGGAGGGGCAAAAAACTGTTTTCACTATCCTAATGTGATTATTTTTTAATTCCTAGCTATTTGTTGCAGTTCTACATGATTACGGAAGTAAGCATTCCAAGTTTCAAATTTTTTAATTTCTTCAGTAATTAGTTATTGCCAAATTAAATTGGCATAAGTCCGGTTCTAAAGCTAACATTGGGTAAGTCCGTTTTTGAACCTCACTTGACCTTTCCCTGCCGTTTGATGGCTACATTCGGGCTAAAAAACTAACAAAACC
Organism: Belonocnema kinseyi; assembly: GCF_010883055.1. Lineage (NCBI taxonomy): Eukaryota > Metazoa > Arthropoda > Insecta > Hymenoptera > Cynipidae > Belonocnema > Belonocnema kinseyi. The sequence continues at coordinate 151,708,902 of NC_046658.1, forward strand.
ACTTGAATCAGTCTATGAAATTTTATTTAAACAACTTTATAAAATATCAGTCTTTCTTATTTTTCTGTCTTCTATTTTATTGACCAAAATTTTGATTAAAACTCTTAAAACTTTTTACTGGCTAAATTGACGAAACTTGTTAAGATCAAAATTTTTTTATTCTCACTCATAATCCCCCTATCTCGAAAGCATATTTTTATTTTTATAACAAATTAAAAATTCTACTTTTAATCACTACCGCAAACCAATTTTCAAGACCTGTGAAATTCTAGCGCCGATTTTTATGCGCTGTGAGGGACGACAGAACCACCAGAATAGCGGCGCGCACCTAGCGGACAGACTGGTAACCAATCGCTTATAGTGTGATCAATTTTACATTAAAATGTGAGGTTAATTTAGATGATAGTGAAAGACTCTAACAACGAGAGTTTTTTTAATTTTTAAAAATTTTTAGTTTACTTTTTTTATAAAATAGTAAGTAACTTTTTTGCATTATTTAATTAAACTTTCAAAATCAGGGAAAAAAGACTCGTTTATAGTAGATTCTAGTGAACTTGCAATAACTTTTTTTAGTATAATGAGTCACTTAAAAATAGTAACTTACCTGGAAAGAGGTACTGAAGACCTGCACTAACTGATCCGCCTTGCAAACTTAATTCTGTAAGAACAAATAGGAATTGATCAATGTTTGATTTCGTATAACTTCTTTTCTTTGTAAACAAAGAATAAAATATTTAATTATTCAGTTAATAATTATAAATTTAAAACATTTAATTTATTTTATGCAAACAAATTTATTTAGTTTATGCAGGTGATTGTTCGATTTTGAGTAAATTTTGAAATCTTATAGTATTAGATAAGAGACATTTGGGCTCCAAATGATTTTGGAAATTTTTTTTAATTACGGGTGTTACCCCATGTTGAATTTCGGCCTCATATTTTCTAGAAATTTCTATATTTCTGAAACCATATAACGAATTTTAATAAAAATTGTAGGCGTTATAGATAAAAGTTTACGCTTCGAATTTATTTATTAAAAAACAAATTTTTTTCCTAATTTAGACCAAAAAAATTTGGAATTCAGTTTTTCGTCAAGAAGGGAAAGAATTGCTCTTTTATTGTTAAGGGAATTCAGTTCCTTAGAATGTGACCTTTAATTTGAAAAAAAAAAATTGATGGTGACGTACGATTTATTTAAACGGACATATAGTATAAATGTATTTGTCTAAGACAAGAGAAAATGTTGCAATAATTAATTGTGAAACTTGTAGAAGTTTTTTTTAATCGACTCTACTGCGTTTTTTGTTTGCACAGGATATAAAACAATTTATTCGTGGCATCTTTTCTTCAATATTATATTAGCCTTACCCTTAATGAGATTTCAGGATAAAAATGACAACACTTGAATTTGAGATTGCGACGATTTTTGTTTGTTTAAAAAGCAATTGTTTTGCAGAAAAAAATTATCATATGCGGCCTCATCTTGTAGCATTAATAATTCTGTTTAGTTAGAAAAGATATTCAAGTAAATCAAAACAAAACAGGTAAGAGGATGATATTTTTGTTACGAGACGACTATTTCTCTACTTGTTTATAATAATTATGAACATTATAGTTCATGAACAATTTTTTCAACAAACACACCATGCGATCATTTTTTCATTAATTTTTTGTGTGTGAAGTTAAATAGTACTGCGACTGCCTGGCCCAAAACCCTGGCAGTCATGTTTTTCATAGCGTCAAAAGCTCCTGATTACAATAACAATATTTTGTAAAAAAAATTGTTTCTAAAATTTTTTTATTTTAATGTAAATAGTCTCTATTGTCAAATTGCACATTTTGTGAAAAGTCTTAGTTGATTACTCAACAAAATCATGGAAAAATGGTCGAACTGTGTATTTTCTTACAAAAATTGTTTAAATAATTGCTAAGAGTCGGCTAATTATTACTCGATTTATGTCAGTTTTTAATAAATTTGAAAGCAATTAAATAAATGATACTTGTCGGACGGTTTCGTCCAAAAATCTTCCGTGTCGACGGATTATTGAAATGAGTCGTTAGTTATTTATATATTGTGATAACTTAACTATTTTATCCAAAAAGTATTAATTTTTAAAAGAATTAGTTTAATTCTTAACCCAATAATGTGAATTTTCAACATAAAATATAATAATTGGTATTTCAGCAAATGAAGATCCTATGAAAAGAGATGAAATTTGGAAAAACACAAATGTTGAATCATAAAGAAACTAAAAAAATTTAAGTTTAAACAAACGAAATAGGTTGAACAAACTGCTTCGTTCAGCCAACTTAATCTTTTCTCTCAGTGAGTATTTGCAAGTCACGGCTCATGCAAGTCGCATTCAGGTTACGACTATGATTACCCAATTTTTTGTCGGCAGATGAACCGTTACCTAAAAAATTAGTTTTTTAATCTAAAAGGTTAATTGAAGAAGACCCTTTCGGTTTTCGCATAAAGGTCAAAATGACTCAGAGGTTTTTAAAACTGGTGCATCTTATGCATAGCCAGAGATGAAGGCTAGAACCCATGGGGAAAGGGGGAGAGCGGGGATAAAGAATGCAGTAATTACCAATACGTTTTTTATCGAATTCATGATACTTCTAGTAATTTATTTTGCACTTACCAATCGAATTAAATACCATCAGGATGGTGGAAAACACAGAAAGCATTCTGACTTTTATCAGAAGCAGAAAGAATTTATTATCAAAGAAATTTGAAATCATCTTGATTGATGAATATTTTGATGTCTTGTGTAGATATACTATTCTATGATATTTGTATTTTCCCCTTTCTAGAGATAGACCCTAACCTAGATGATTCTGATTGGTAGGGTTTAAGTTAGATGACAAATTTTAGCCAACATCACGTTATTTATTCAATTATTAATGCCTCGAACGTTTTTCACCTTGCTACTTTAGAAACCGGAAGAAAACCCGGAAAAAAGTTTTGTTGATCAGAGAAAAATTAATTTCATATTGAAGTTAAGACTACTTCCGCATTAATATTATTATAAATCGAAATGAGGAAATGAATTAAATTTACAAATAAATATTAGATTTATCATTTCTTGATATGTTCACTACTAAGATTGGATTGTGCTCTAAAATACTTCTAAGGATGTAAAATTAAAAGATTTAGATTAAGAATCAAAAAGTTAGAGCACTTCGAACATTTTTGAGAACGCTTTTTTTGTAATATCAACGTTTTGTGTTTTCGTGAAAAATCAAAACCCTTGTATTTTATATTTTCACTTTTCAACTTAAGATTTATTGTAATTTTTTAACTGCTTTGGTTTTGAGTTTATAAAAATGAAGTTGAATTTGTGTAAAGCAGTAATGTCACACGCAGACAATAAAGGTGCAAAAATTTTTTTTTTCAAATACTGGAAAAAATAAGAATGAATGATTTTATGGTACATGTAAAGCATCTAAATGCAGATTTAAGTTAATCCTTATTGTTACTCTTTGCCTCTTTTATAAAGAAATACTTTTTTCTCTCATCGTCAATTAACTTCTACTTTATATCGTTTTCTGCTTTAATACGAACTGAAATGATGGAGCTCAACAAAAAAATCCAACTACTATCCTTTTCAATTAAAAGGTCTGCTATTATATATTTGCTCTAGAATTTTGGTTGAAAATTTATTTTTTTCCCTCAAATTTCTTTTTATTTATTACTTGAAAATTTTTTTTCTAAATAGAAATATGTATTTTCTATTCTGGATTAAAAATTCATTTTTTTTTTAAATTTCAAACATCTAGAATTTTAGTGCGAATTTGTCTTTTAAGTAGAGCTATTCGAGATAATAATTGAAATTAAAAATTTTGCAAATTGAAAAAAAAATTAAATATTTGATTGACAATGAAAAAATTTGGTTAAAAATATATTTGTATATCTTATTTTTGAAAAATCAAGAATATGTTATAAAGTTTTAATACTTTCTGAAAGATCAACCTATTTAGTTAAAAATTGAAAGATTGAACGAACTTACCTCAAGTGAAGTTCAATCGTAATTGTGTGAGCCGCCTCCTCCGATTAGATCAAACACATAGTCACGCAGTTACTACTCGTTCTGCTATAGTAATTTTAAAAACCAGAGTTTTTGGCGCCACCGCTAGGGGTCGCCTTACCTACTCCCCTGAGTTCCCAATTGTTGTCATTACATATTAAAGCTCAGCATAAAATCGCTTGGGGAAAAATTTTGAAGAATGCTTTTCTTAAAATATTTCGGGTGCGGTGGGTTTGATCTATTCGGACAAGGCGGCTTACACAATTACGGTTAAACTTCACTTGAAGTAAGTTCGTTCAATCTTTCAATTGCATTTCGACGCCTCGTCCTCTAGATCAAACACGTAGATGTCTAAAGCGTGATGCGATTTTTTGCTACTATCTTTATTTTATAAATTGTATAACGAATCTTTCTCTTTGGAGAGAAAGTATTGCTTCTACGTATTTAAGAACTGAATGTTTAAACAAAGTGAAAAATCTAAAGTGTTACAACACTCCGAACTTTTGTAAAGATTTACGTTAATAATTACAAAAACACTGAGCATAAACCCGAGTGATTAGAGATGAAAAACAATTAACTTCTAATAATAGCGGTTGCAAACGTAGCTGATTGTCTAACTGTTCCATTATAAAATTTCGCGAAGACTGATGAATTTTCTGTCCATCCAGCTTGAATGCTTGTTCCTCGTCGAGCTACTAGGCAGTCTGATAAGTCCCTGAAAAATGAACCACGTAGACGTTTTTTTGGCCAAAGTCGGTTATATTTTTCAACATACTCTCCTTCTTGGTCGATACAGCGAGTCCAACGATTTTCTAACTTTTTGATACCGTCCGAAAAGTTCTCGATCGGAAGGTCTCCAAAATACGCCTCAGTTTCAGCTATGAGCTCCTCATTTGAGTAAAAACGCTCACCGGTGAGCCATCTCTTCAGGTTAGGGAACAAGTAATAGTCGCTGGGGGCCAGGTCTGGTGAACACGGTGGCTGAGGAACCAATTTGAAGTTGATTTCATGCAATTTTGTTTGTGCAACTAAGCATGAATGAATAAGCGCATTGTCGTGATAATAAAGCGGTTTTTTCTTCTTCAAATGCGGTCGTTTTTTGGCGATTGCGATTTTCAATCGGTCCAATGATGATGAATAGTATGCTCCGGTTATGGTTTTACCTTTTTCAAGATAGCCCACGAATATTATGATATGTGCATCCCAAAATACGGAGGCCATAACCTTTCCGACCCATTGTTGCGTTTTTGGACGCTTCGGAGCACTTTGCCCCGGTGGAACCCACTGTTTTGCCTGTTGCGTTGACTCAGGAGTGTAGTAGTGGATCCAGGTTTCACCCATGGTTATGAATCGATGCAAAAACTCGGTCGGCTTACGCGAAAATAATGCCAATTCTGCTGGGAAGTTGTCACGCGAATTCGTTTTTAGTCCACTGTGAGCAAACGCGGCACCCATCGCGCACAGAGTTTCTTCATGCCCAAAACTGAATGCAAGAATTTGCCCACACGTTCCAATGATATGCCTACAGCATTAGCTACCTCTTTCAATTTCACTTTGAGATCATTCAACATCATATCATGGATTTTTTCGACATTTTCTGGTGTAGTGACCTCTTTTGGGCGCCCAGATCGTTCAGCATCAACTGTGCTCGTACGGCCACAACGAAACTCGGTAAACCACTTATGAGTCGTTCCAATCGACGGTGCAAAGTCCGGGTAATACTTATCCAGCTTGGCCTTGGTCTCGGATATCGTTTTCTTGCGAACATAGTAGCGTTAGATCAAAACACGATCTTCAGATATTTCCAGATTAAAAAAACTCGGAGGTTAGTCGCTTCTCAGTGCTGTAACTTGTAAGTGCGTAAACATAAATGGCTGAAGTTTTGACAGGCGTCATTTGAAGGATCAAGCTCGACGAAAATGGTTCACATTAGTGAATACTAATGCCATCTCTTAGAATTTTCAGGTACTTCTCAGACTCCCTAGTACATCTGAGGTAGCCATGTGGCGAGTGCTTTGCGCTGAGAAAATCTCTGGGTCTACTCCGCTTTCCTTAAGTATATCCTTTATCCAGCGACTTACTCCTCTATTTTTATCTCTGATTCTCAGCGAAGCAGTCTTCTCAATGTATGTCCGTAATACGGATGCTGCTTACAGTTCCGGTTAATTAGAGAAAAAAGGTACCATATTTCCAGAATTTTCTGGAACTTGCTTCTGCCGGTCGTCTTTATCCTTTGAGATATCATTATCTGAATCGGTTCTCTATCTAAATTGATGTTTTAAAGATAAATTCGCTGCCAACGTCTGTACTCGTTGCGCCGCAAACAGAGCTAATAGAGCCGCGAGTTTCTTCGTCAATTTTTCTAGAGACAGGTTTTCAAGCGGGTAAAGAGTAGATAAATGGTCCAAAACCAACTTAGGATCACACATGGTGTCATACTTAGATTCAGGCTACTTATGCACATGGACGCCTTTCAAAAATCTAGAAATACGCGCATCTTTGCCTAGGTCCTTGCCCATCAAGTGCGATATAGCCGCTGTGTACACGTTTAGGGTGCTGTATGAGCGAGTGATCTTGAAGGCTATCGAGAAAAATTTAAGAATTGACGAGATTTCGTTACGGAAAAACTGTATATGATTTCTACGGCAAAACTCCCACCACAGTCAGATTGGTTTATCATACTGTTTCAGAGTTTCTTTCGAAACCGAAGACAGAATGACCTCTGCAGCTACTTCAGTGGCTCCTCTCATCATGAGGGTTTTCCTGATAAGCACGCTGCTGCCAGGGAAAGATAGTTTTCAATTCTACCTTAGCTGACAAGGTCGGAATTGGCTTATTTACTTGGAAAGGTAGCTTCCTGAATGGTAAACTGTAACCTTCAACACAGTTCAGTATGAACGGGTCAGATGTCACTTTTTTCCATTCGTTAATAATGAATTTTAGACGATCAGCTTTCTTACTCACCACTAACGCCTCTGCCGTTGAGACGCCTGCTTGCGTGAATATCGTGTCGAGTCCCCCCCCCCCCTCTTCAAATTGGTGCTCGTGTTATTCGAATTGGGATTGTAATTCATCCTGTGGGTGGGGGGCGGGATCTTTGAAGTTGTTTGCTCTAGTTGTCGATGTGGAATGTCTTTCTCTATTACACAGACCACTTTTTGACGAACTCTGCATTGTTTTAGCAATGTCCTTGGTTGACTTTTCAACTTCCTTGGCAGACTTGAGTCTCTCTGCGAAAGCTTCGCCGAAAAGGAAGGTGTCTACGACTGTCCCGTCAGCTATTTTCTTCAGCAATAAGCTATATGACGGGGTTATGAACGATCTGCGTATTAATGATAACCCATGTTGGAGCTCAGTCAAGATTTTACCTACTTCACTGAGTGTAAGGAAATATTGAGACATGTAATTAACATCGAGTACCTTGCCTGCTTTTTAAGCGTCTAGGATTGTAGTGAGAACACGACCCGTAGCACTTATTGTACCTCCTAGTTGAACTTGAGAAGTGATTTGGTATTGATCTTTTTTTATAGCAGTTGCACTTATGCCAGTCTTTACCTGAGGATTTAGGCAAGGCGCTCACATTATACAGCAATTTTCTGCTAGCTAGTATTTCTTAATTTCTTTAATGGCATCCTCCGGTAAACCTGATTTAGGTGAATGTGTGATGTTGAGCGGAACGCACAGAACAACGTAATGACGGCAAGTGGCAACTCAGGGGAGTAGGTAAGGCGACCCCTAGCGGTGGCGCAAAAAAATCTGGTTTTTTCAATGAATGTGGCGGAACGAGTAGTAACTGCATGACTACGTGTTTGATTTAGAGGATGAGATTACTGAGATTACGTCCTAATAGCGGCTTTGAACCACGCTCAGGCATGAGTAGGTCTCTCTAATAACAATTATATTAACAAACCCTTGGTCCTCGGGTACGCCAGTAATCTGTCCTTTCGTAAGAATTATATTGGCAAACTTAGCCAATTCAAAAAGTCCATATCAATCTTTTCAGTGCACCCCTTGAATTGAAAACACAAATGAATTTAGATATTTAAAGTAATTAAAAGGATACAAGGCACTGGGAGAATTTAAGAAATTCAAAGAATTCAATTAATTCAATAAATTTAGAGAATTCATAGAATTCAACGGATTCGTAGAATTCAAGAAATTTGTAAAATTTCAGAAATTCGTTGAATTTGCGGCATCCATATAATTCAAGGAATTTATGGCGTTACAGAATTCATAGAATTCCAGGAATTTAAAGAATTCAAGGAATCTATCTAGGTAAGAAATTCATATAAATTAAGATATTCATAAAATTCAAGGAATTCATAAAATTCAAGGAATTCATAGAATTCAAGGAATTCATAGAATTCAAGGAATTCATAGAATTCAAGGAATTCATAGAATTCAAGGAATTCATAGAATTCAAGGAATTCATAGAATTCAAGGAATTCATAGAATTCAAGGAATTCATAAAATTTGAGGAATTCATGTAAATTAAAGAATTCCTAAAATTATCGGAACTCATATAATCTGAGGCATTCATATAATTTAAGGAATTTAGAGAGTTAAGGAATTCATATAATTCAAAGAATTCATAAAGACTTAAGGAATTCAAAGACGTAATTAATTAATATAATTTAAGGAATTAATAAAATTTAAGGTATTTATAGAATTCGTATATTTAACGAAATTCATAGAATGCATGGAATTTTGAGAATGATTAGTACGCATACATTTTATGGAATTCCAAAAATTCTAGAAATTAAGAATGTTCAAGGAATTCATACAATATGGGCCATTCAGAAAATTCAAGGAATTCCAGGGATTCAGAAGCTTTTAGGCATAATTAAATCCAGGGTGTTCCGCGAATTCAATGAAACGATCGAATTCAAGGAATTCGTAGAATTCACGGAATTTGTAGAATTCATGGAATTTTTAAAATGAGGTGTAAACAAATATTTTACGGAATTCAGAAAATACTTTAAATTAAGATTGTTCAGGAAATTCATACAATATCGAGATTGCAGAGAATTTGAGGAATTCACAGAAATTCAGCGATTCGGAGGTTTTCAAGCATTTAGTAAATTTAGAGCTTTCAGTGAATTCAAGGAAATTATTGAATTTATAGAATTTAGGTGATTCAAGGTATATCTGGAATCCCAGGAATTTAGGGATCAGAAGAAATTCAGGAAATTCAAGAAATTTGAGAAATTCAGGTATTTATAGAAATGCAGGGAATTTGTGAAATTCATGAAGCTTATAGTATTATGGGAATAACTAGAATTCTAGGTATTCAGGGTTTTAGGAGAATATCAATATTTTCGCAACTCTTAAATGAGAATTCCAGGAATTAAACGCATTCTGTAATTTTGACGGATTCTAAATTCTTTGTTCTAATAAATTTCTTTTGATGACTGAAATTCTCGAAATACTTTAAAATCTATCAATAATACCCTTAATTCTAAAAATTTCTTAAAATCCATAAATTCCTTGAATTCAGTAAAATCCTTGAATTCTCTTCATTCCCCATATTCTTTGGACTCTCTGAATTTCTTTAATTGTTTGAATTTCTCAAATTTTCTAAATTCCTTGAATTCGTTGAATTTTCTGATTACCAAGAATTCTCTGAATTCGATAAATTAATTGTTAAAGATTCATCTTGATCTAAATATAAAAAATTACACCATTTGTCTTTGATAATTTAGTTTTTTAATCTAATGATGAAATAATAGAACCCAATAACAAAATCCAAACAGTTTTCAATAAAAGGTATTCACTTTAATTAAAAAGTCTGCTATGATATTTTTTGTTTAGGATTTTCATTGATAATCGATTTTTTAGCACATAATTCGATTTTGTATCGAATGGATATTAATTTTTTTAACTGAAAACATAAGTAATATATTTTGGGTTGCAAATTTTTCTCTTAAATTTAGAAATTGAACTAGTTTGTTGAAACCTCTTTTTATTAGGCTGTACACCTGATTATTTTCGAAGGAAATATAACTACTTAGTCAAAAATTCATGTTTTGGAGGTGAAATTAAAAATACAACTGTTCTATAAAAAACTCGCTTCTTTAGCTCTAAAATTTAACATTTCCAAAGAAGATTTAAATATTTAATTGAAAATTTGAACATTTCATTTTTAAATAATTTTGTAATAATAATATAAATTTTAACTGTTAAAAATTCAAACTTTTTGTTAAAACTTCACATTTCACGGTTAAAAATTTAATCATTTTTATAAGATTCGTCCTTTGGCTTGTTAGTTTATTGATTTGGTAGAGAGTTGAAATATTTAGTTAATATTTTACTTAGTTGCTGACAAATGCAACTTTTCGACAGAAAATGCAAATTTTCGACTTAAAAATCAACTTTTCCGTTTAATATGTAAATTTTCGACTTAAAAATGCAATTTTTTTGTAGGGAGGTCGCAGTTTTTGTTTGGAAATTTAATAATTTGATTTAAATTATTTTTTTCTTTGTTGAAGAAAAAATCTTTTTTGTTGGAAAATTCAACGCTTTTGTTGACGAATCGTTTTTTTTTAGTTTGAAGATCCATTCTCACTTTTTAAAATGAAAAGACAGCTACTGGTTTCAAGTTGAAAATTTAACTTTTTTGTCATGAAAGCTTTAACTTTTTTCGTAGAAAATTCTTACAACTTAACATATTTAAATAGCTAGTACAACATTTTCTGAATATAACGAATTGAAAATACAATTCGAATATTGTTTTGTTAAAAATGACTTTTTCAGGAATCTTTCTCTGGTTATATTTTTAAGCAGACAAAAAAATACATTTATCGAAAATTGCATTACAAATTTTAGGTACATACAGGAATTATAATAACGTTATGAGGATGTCAATATCGGTATAATTGGATAAGTATTTTAACTTTTTTCATTCTCTAGAATGTCAAAAATATTATGCGAACTGATTTAATTTAATGATGAAATTTATTTCTAAGTGTTTGAAAACATTATTGCTGAAAGAGAACATTTTAATTGTGACTGATTTTCAGTGAAATGTACTCATTAGTCGTTACTCATCATTTAAAATTAATTCTCAGGGAATATATTTAACATTTTCAATATATACTAAAAGACACTAGAAATTATAAAAAGAGAATCTTTATGATCTTTGGGCCATTTTTTCATTCTGAAAGTTAAAAGAAGTTTAAAAACAATAATGAAAGTTTAATTCTTATTTTTACATATTAATTTTAGTTGAATATCTGAAAATATATTATCCAGTAAAAATTAAATCATTGCAAGAGATTTTCAGAAGATTCAGACATGTGAAAAAGATTAGAAATAAGTTATGATTCTAATGCAACATTTTTGTTGGGTGGAATATCAATTATGCATCACAATATTTTATTAAGAAATTATGTTTTTTCGTTAAAAATTTTAAAATTTGGTCTAAAATTTTTAAAAATCTTTTTCAAATCTCTTACGAATCTTAATAAAATCATCTTTGTATATCCTCAAGAACTAGTTTATATTAAATATCTTGAGAATTATGAATAGTAAT
>NC_046658.1:151720563-151737913 GCF_010883055.1 Belonocnema kinseyi
TGTTTAATAATAAAACTTTTTTTAAGTTTTTAAGACATTACGAATAAAATAGAAAATTTTATTAAGATTTTTTTTTAATATTGGGAAATCATTGCTTACATAGAAATTTGCTAATACGCTATAATTTATAAACTTTTCACATTTAAAATTATCGTTTTTATTCGCTAGAAAATTAATCTTCTTGGAAGCAGATTGACCTCTTTGATGGAAAAAATCAAAAATGGCTGCACCTTAGCAGAAAAGAAATACTATTTATCATTTGTTCTAAAAAATTATAGACAATGTAAGTAACAATTATTTAAGAAATATATACTGCTGTGTAAAAGTTTTTGGTCAACTTTTTTACTACTGAATAAATTCTTCTAATTTTATTTATACCATAGCTGAAAAAATTTCTCTTCAAAATGTTGATTGTTGCCGAAGTTCTGTATAAAACAAGCAGAAGGTGAAGCCAATTTGTTTAGTTTTTTAGTAGATATGGCAAAAATAGAGTAAATTTAAATGTTTTCTTAAATTTTCAATCACTTCCGAAATAGTCAACTTTTTCAATGTTCTTGGGTTTATTTTGAAGCTTTTTTCTCCATATCATAACAGATTATGAGTATAAATTGTAAATATATATTTTTTTTTTTGAATTGCAAAAAGATGAAGTTGTAACAAAAAAGTTGGAAAAATTGCAATATTATTTAATTGCAATATAACATATATAATGATTTAACTTTTATTCTGATCTGCCTAGAGATAAGAACATTGAAAAATGTTCATTACATCGGAAGTTATTGTAAATTTAAGAAAACATTGAGATTTACACTATTTTTGCAATATCTACTTAAAAACTAGACAAATTGGCTTGACCCTGGGCTTATTTTATACAAAATTTCGAAAACAATCAACCTTTTAAGGAGAATTTTTTTAGCTCTGATATAATTTAAATTAAGAGAGTTGATTCAGTCATAAAAAAAGAGGTGGCCTAAAACTTTTGCACGGCAGTATAGTCTCTCTGTAGTCTCCCGAGTAAAAAAGGTATTAATTTTGTGAGTGAATAGATTGGCGACGGTATTTGAAATTCTTCATAGGAACCTTTAATTTCCAATTAAGCTAGAGGCTTTTATCTTTTCATGTTTAAAATGATTTTCTTTTCCACAATTTTAAACAAGGTGTTATTTGTTTATTCATCTATATTTAACAACGTTTCGGTCCTAGATTTGAACCCTCTTCAGGCTGACGTTTAATTTTCGTTTTTATTTCGTTGACTTTTATTCGTTTAACTGCAATAAGGATGTGCTTTGGATGTCAAATCTAAGCATTTTGTCCCTTTTTTCCTATCGCAAACAATTTACTAGGTACTTGTAGAATATCACAGATTTAACCTTATTACGGAAAATTGTATATGATAGTAGTTCTTTAAACTGACAGTTTCCGAATTTTGAATGAGCAGGCCCTCCCGATAGAGTACATGTGTCGCAGAGTCGCAGAGTCTTAAGACGAGTCCACCTCGACTGGTCTAAAGTTTACAATAAAACATCTCGTCTCAAGAAGAGTACACCGAAATAAAAAATTTAATTTTTCGGTCAAAATATGCAAGATACGGAAAAAGATTATTGTACGAAAGGCATCCATCCAGAAAAGATCAACAAAGAACATAGCCGGGGTTAGCATGCCAAAAGTGGCCCCAAGGCAATCAAATATTTAGTCAGTCATTTGAAAGCATGAAATAAAAAAATTAAAATTCCAAAAATGTCATACTGTAATTTTTTTTATCATACTTTTTTAAAAAACTACATCAAAATTTGATTACCTTTAGGGACATTTTTTCATTCTATCCCAACTATACTCTTTACAAAATAATTTATAAAAATATCTAGTTTGCCTTATTTACTCTTCACAATTGAAGACTTTTCAATTGAACATCTATAAAATAGAATGCATTGAAAATCTTCAATAGCCCTTCCTTCTATAGCCTTTCCGAGAACTGACGTCACGCCGCATGTTGGTGTAACAGGTGCTGCGCGGGGTGCGCAGGATCTGCCGCTACCACTCAAACGAGCAGTCAGGCGTGAACAAACAAAAGTGGAGCAGGCCATAATGAGTGAGTTGCCACCCACCGTCAGCCCCGAAATCGGGGCTATAGAAGAGTTTCACTGTACTCGTGTCGTATACTCGTTGCGGTAGGGCTTGAACTTTTCTCTCATTCACAGAATGCGGGATGGTGGTAATGGTGAGCTGCGAGATGATCAGGCAGATCTCACTAATCAAACAGCTTGTTAGCAAGAACATTTGCGAAAAATGGTAATCAGTGAAACATCAAATGTGCCTGCTAAGGATGCTTTGGCTAGCATTTGCTATTTGCAGCAAACCACAACGAAAGAGAAATTGGTGCATTTTTTACGAACTTGCGAAGTTTGAAACGAAAATGGAAAAAGTATACAATTGAGGAACAAAAGTTGCCTAATGTAAAGGAAGTCGCACTAAAAGACCGTATCACTAAAAAAAGGACAGCGGGACTAATCTAAACATGTCAGAAATTCCAGCAACGAGGAATAAACAACAGGTTGACTTGGCTCTGAAAAAGGACGCCAATGAACATCAGTTAGAAGAAGCCGCGTCACACGGTCAAGCAGGGACAATTGATGTTATTTCCCATCATGTTCGCATTTGAAAAGACTGGCATTAAAAAAACCGAATTTTTCTGCCGACAAATGCCCGAATAATGCATTCTTTTATTAAATTTATTTAAAAGGTCATAATTTTAATTAAAAAATGATGGATTTTGTGGCAAATATCATAAATTTCCAAATTTAAAAAAATGTACATCGAAAAGAAACGATTTTTTCTGTGTAAAAATGCCTGATAACTGCATTTGTTCATAATATAAAGAATTATAATCTTCAGAGAAATTTTGTTTAATATCATATAATTTCAATTTAAACTGTTTGAAATATAACTAGAAAAAACGTATGATTATGGAAAATCATAGAAAACTTTTTTAACAATTAATTTGCTTATAAAAAATTGTGTTGTGTAATATATAATATTGGAAAATCTCTCGCTATATTAGTGTATGAAGGTTAGGCGATTTTTACACTTTTACTGTTATTGACGAGCACTGTGGACGTCAAATTGATAAATGGCCATTTTTTCGTCACATTTGTTTATTTATAAAAAATTGAAAACCTAATTTAAAAATCAGGCATGACAACTCTCTTAGAAATCTTAACAGCTTTTTTTCAATTTTGTTTTGTTCAAAGCGCTTAATATTTTTGGGCTGTACATTATTTTGAACCGAAAATGTCATTTTTTCCCACTTTGGGCCCGGAATGTGAAAATGAGTCCATATGAACTCAAATCGAACACAATGCTGCTAAAGGTTGGTTGAACCGTTCGTGCTACGTTTGAATTTGTATAACAAATTTTTTTAAAGAATGCATGTTTTCAATTGTAAAAGTGGAAATTATGGAAATGATTTACAAGCTGAGAAACTAATTCGAGTGCGCAGCATGAGATACGTGATCAGAATGTATACGTTAAAGCCGAAGGAGCTTTAAGAAAAAAGAAGTCACTATCACCAAATTAATGTTGTCGATGTTTTGACTTTTAGTTTAGAAAAATCTGCGCACCAACAGTCACGCTCTGATTTAAAAAAAAATTAGTATCCTTAGAAGATTCTTCATAAATTCCAAATTTCTCAAAATTTTTAACAAAAGTTTCAAAAGATTTTCAGTAATAATATTTATAAAAGATTGCGGAAAATCTCTTAAATTGTGAAAAAAGAGTACGGAAAAATGGTAGATTTTACAACAATTTAATAAGAAAGAACCATATTAGAAATTCTCTGAATAATTTTTTGAACGTTTCCAAAATCTTCAACAATCTTTTCAAATTTTCTCAAAAGCCGGAAGAAGATTATACTTAAATAATCTTGAAAATAAATAAATTTGAAAAATACATGTTTTATAAATTTTCACTTCGTATAAATTGACAACTTGAAAATATGAGACTTTTTGAGAACATTAGTTTACAGATTTAACTTTATTTAAATCGTTTTTTGATGAAAATAACTTATTTTTACACATGCATTTGAAAAAGATTATTTAGATCGTAAATAAAGTACAGTTGAGTATATTATGTTTGCCAATAGCTCTTGTTTTCCATTCAGAAACAGTAGCTAGTAAATATGTCGCGTTTATGCATGTGAATTAATCTAGCTTTCTGAGTTTTTCCTGGTTCGCGAAATTTTGTCAGGGTGATTAAAATAATTTTTTTTCCCATTTAAAGCAATGAGAACAAAAGATTTTCTGTAAACGTTTAATAAATAATAGGAATGAAATGTAAGCCATTGTTTATTTTGCATTTGATGATCTTAAATTAAATGCCCCTTGACGAATAAAAATATAAGTCCACTATTAGAAATAATATTTATTGATTTTACGAGAAAATCCTTTAAATCAAAACAATATTTAAATGTTCTCTGTTATTAGTACTTGCCATATAGAGTAACTGAACCTTTTGTTGTTGCGATAAAGTGCATCGAAGGTCCATCAGAATGAGTTAAAGAGAATTAAAAACTATTAATTAGGACTCGAGATAAGTACAGTGTGTCACCCCCCCCCCCAGGCCCAATGTCACTGCGCGCCCAATGTCACTGTCTGTTTCCTTTATACGAAGAGAAAAATTGTCCTCGTAGACTTTGTTATAAACGGAAATAATAATAAAAACCACTCAGAAGGAGTCGGCCAAGACCCCTTTTAAAGAAGATCTTCCTCTGCGAAAATCAGAATTCACGAAAGAGCGTTAGAACATAACTCGCAATCTATAAGTGAGGAACCATTTGGAATTAACCTTGACGATGCTAATTCTGACGGATCAAACCGTATGTAAATGAAACGGCGATCTAGATTGTCGAGAGATGCAAGGAAGAGGTTGAAATGCCAATAGTTGATGCAGCCAAATGCAACAACTAGCTAGACGGAGAAAATGCGGCTAAAAGGTCCCTAATTCTCTTGTAGCCACCATTTTTAAAGTCACCTATAAGTAGCTGTAGTTAGTGAAAGGTTCTTCATAACCCAAGTCGATGACCACCAGGCCAAGCAAATTAAAGTGACATTGAAGAAAAAATAGCAATAAGAAGTAATCCCAAGATTTGCAAACCACTGCTTCAAAAATGAAATCTT
The DNA here is from genome assembly GCF_010883055.1 of Belonocnema kinseyi. Classification (NCBI taxonomy): domain Eukaryota; kingdom Metazoa; phylum Arthropoda; class Insecta; order Hymenoptera; family Cynipidae; genus Belonocnema; species Belonocnema kinseyi. Next base: position 151,725,735 of record NC_046658.1, read on the forward strand.
GAGCGCCATCCTATTTATCACCATCTTTCGAGACAGTGTCTCAAACTTGGTTTTCTGAAGATATATATAGAATGCAACCTTGGGTGGGATCTGAGATCAAAGCGATTGAGATCAAAGAATTCCCAGTACCAGTAAGCTTTTCGTTTATATTCCTAGTGTGTACGTAAAACCAGGAGCAGCATTTCAAATGATAGTAATTTAAATTAGAACATGGAAAAGGGAGGGTGGAAGATTGTCGATGTCAAGGCGAGCAGTCAAGCTACCCAGATGATAATAATTGTAGAGCCAGGAGTATTCGAGAGTTTTAAGAAGATCGACTGCAGGCGTCACTGTGCGTTGGAGCGCATCAATATGAAGACCCTTTCATCAACCAAAGTTACGCTCGTAGACAAGGTTCTGGAAGCCGACGCAGAAAGAAGAAATGTAATATTTACTTATCAAGAAACGTAGACAGTTTCTTGTAACCGTAACAGTATGAACTGTTCATAATAAGGGGGTACAAATGTCAAAATTACTTAGCATTTCGTAGATGTCACAATGAAATTACGGTTAATTCAATGGCTAAAGTTTAGTAAGATAAACATCTATTCTTTCGTATTACGTACTGTCAGGAATCTAAAATCCACTGAACCGATATTAAAATAGTGATGCAGTGGACATTACCAAAGAATCATAACATGCTGCCTATCTGGCTGGTTTGCTTAGCTCGCTTCTAAAGTCGCAACAGTGCAACATATCCGCGCGGACGATTTGTTTTCCGTAACTATTCCAGCTGACTTCTATTGATATTAGGTAAATCCGAGAGTTTCTGTTAGATCCCTCGATAGCATGAGCGCATATTTAGAAGTCATTCCCAAGGTCGCCACCTCTCAAGTACAAATGGATTTCGAAATTATTTTTCAGATCGCAACTCGTGTAATTGTCTAGTGCTTAAGCAAATTGACTTGCGTGCTTAGGTTTATGGGTTTGAATCCCCCCATTGAGTGCGAAATATTAATTGTATTATAAGCCATGTAACTCTTAAATACCGATTAATTATAAGTATATCCGAAAATATCTTTAAGAATTAACCGTGCGCTTATTTATTAATTATTTTTAGCAATACTTTTTCACAATTCAAAGTACTGTCTAATCTATATTCTATAACGTTAACATAAGCTAGATCTCCTTATGTTATTTGTTTTACTTTGCAGAAGAGCGACTGAATCGTTCAAATCTACTGATCCGCAGGTCACTACCACTTGACAATCGGCACTGGTAAGCATCAATGATAGTCGTATTCAGTTGTCTATAATTGTAACGCTTACTAAACTATCGTGTTATCCATAGACGTACTTGGAAAATTAGTAGAATTAACATGATTTTCAGTAAAATATAAGGTTCTTTTTTCTGCGTGCAGAAAATAATGACCGTTTGGGTAGCAGGCGCCAACCTATGGTGATCTTATCAGCTTAACAGCAATTAGACTCTTAGAATCACCATCTGAGAAATGGCAACATCACAGGAGCGAGTATTCGTTGGATACATTCCTTCCGGATCATGGATAGATATACTTTTCGTTTGACAGCCGATAAACCTAAGGTCCAACAGTAATAATACTTCAAATCAAATCAGAAAATTTGCGGTCAACATCCTGCAAAAAAGTATGAAAAAAGCGTACTAAGACAATTTTTCTCTTTGAAAAAAGAAAGCAGACAGAAATGCACCCTGGTCGAATCTTAGCCTAAATGATGACCTAAGAGAAAAGCACGCAAGGACATGGGAGGGGGGGCTCTGACTACACACCATATGTATCTCAACTCCTCATTAATGTTTTTTTACAATGTTTTATTATAGCAAAAATACTTTAGTTGCTATTGTAATAAAATGCATTTGAGATCGAATCAAATTCTTTATTTGCGATTTGATGTCTTTATATTTTAAGATTTTCAATTAGCACGGATTATCACTTGCTTTAGGTGTTTAGAACCTAATGGCTTCCTTATTTCTAATTCGATTTGTAAATTGTCGGTAGTGCAGTGGAACGGATTCGGCCTAGAATATGTTTTGCATGATAAATGTGCTGATGAGTGAATAATGGGTGTTTTAGCAACTGAGTTGCTCCATCCGATCCACCAATTTGAATATTCCTATATTAACTTATATTGTTTTCTTTTAAACATTTCTAAAATTCCAGTTCAACAAATGAATTGACTGTCATTTCCTGGCTTTCCCCAGTCTCGAAAGCTTTGAGGTCACCTCCCAGGTTTCTCGCAACAGCACCCTCCCCCTAAATAGGTTTGTTTTTTATGCTTAAAATAAAAAAGGTGAATCAAAAACATTAAAAGGTTCGAAAACGATTTTTTTATGTGATTTCGGATGACAACTCATAAATTTTTAACCCCTTAGTTCCAACGCTCGGTAATACTATTCTTAATGTTTAACATCACAACGCAAAAGTTAATAAGCGCAAAATGAATTTAAGTTATGTACCAAAATTTTGGCGACAAATAAAATTTTTAATTCGTACAAGCTTCAACTGTTCTTATTACATTTGGCTAGCGGATTTCTAACATTTCCATGTTTCATAATAGTGATATTGTAATTTTTAAAGTTTAAATTGATTAACTAAGTTATTAAGTTAGTGAAGTTAAGTTCTTCAACTGAATAGCTCTAAAAAAGAAAGCGCGTATTTCCGGAGATGGTAATCGAGTCACTCAAGTCTGAACATAAAAATATAAAGAGATAATTAATATATTTAAAATATACAGGAGATTAAAGTAAAATTAGGTGAAAGTCGTTGACAGAAAATAATAGTTTTTATTCGATAAAATGATTTTTCAATCACAAATTTAAATGAGGCACATTTTTATCAGACAAATTTTTCATGTCTAGTATTCATTTAACCAATTGTGGTGTACTGTTAGAACCCATCCAGGAAGAGTTTTTTTGGCTTCCAAACCTTTAGCACTCCAAAAAATCTTTGATAGTAACCAAGCCTATATTTATCCAGTCCATGGACTAGACTAAGGGATTTGTCCGTCTTCTGTTCTTCTGATAAAACTGCATAGAAAATAATATCGTTGGTTTTTATAAAAACCATGGATTCTGTATCCTCAGCAACTTGTGGAGTAGATTCGAATTGATGTCGGATGCGTGTAGAGAATTCATTTCTATACTTTGTCTCTCCATTATTTGCAACAACTCTAAATATATGCGATCCGGTCCGTAAGGTAGTCGTGTATTACTGCCTACCCATTTATCCCAGTTGGCACTAGACTTTTCATAGAGTAGTCCATAATCAACATAGTGTCTACCTTGAATCTTTATAGAAACGATGCCTCTTTCACAAATCTTGTGGAAATATTCGTTGGGTAGAGGGTTGTCAGCTTCAATAAAAAAAAGGTAGATTTAAGAATTGTTTACACGGTAAAAATATCTGTTAGGGAACATTAAATAACTTATTTTATGATAATAAGTTACTTAAAAATAAGTACTTACATGGGAAGAGGTACTGAAGACCTGCACCTGTACTGAAAACCATGCTGATTTAACGGGGAATTAGCGGCACTTAAAAATAAATTTTTTTGGTCTTTATCTCACATCCTCCCCCGTCGCTCAATGGGTTTATGGTAACAGCGCAATTTCTTTATAGCCAGAGTAGTGGGTCAAGCCCCAGAAGGTGAATGGCGGAGGTGTGAGTGAATTAACTAATTTCTAATAAGCTTTTTTATCGAACACATGAATCAATATGATACTTCCATTAATTTATTTTGCACTTACCAATCAAGTTAAGAATTATCAGGGCGGTGGAAAATACAGCCAGCATTCGGAATTTCATCAGACGCAGCAATATTTTATTATCAAAGAATGTTGAAAACATTTTGATTAACTAATATTCTAATTAATTGCTTATATGTAATATTTTCGAATATTTGTGTTTCCCCTTTCCGAGTGTAGATCGCAACCTAGGCGGATGAGGTTGGAGGGGTTTAGTGAGATGCAAATTTTAGTAAGCATCAAATTACTTATTCAATCATCAATTTCTCGCGCGTGTATCACCTTGAAATTTTAGAAGCCGTATAAACACCCGGAAACAAGTTTTGTTAATTGGAAAAAAATTAATTTAAGACGTAAAAAAATTAATTTTAAAAAGTTCTAGTGCACAAAAAATATCTGTAAATTGGTTAATAACAATTTACTATTAGATTCTAGATCAATTTAGTTTATTTGGACAATTGAAACAAGCTATAAAACAATTAATAGAAAATACTTGTTTGCTCAAAAAAAGATCTACAAATTCATTCTTTATTTTAGAGGACGCGTATTTCTTATTCAAGTCGAAAAAATGACCTTAAAAATAAACAAATAAATTTTTTGAAAAGGTGGCAGAAGCTGCAATAAAATGTTTCACCATAATTGATTTTTTATAGGATGAGCACGTTCTTTTAATATAAAAACATGACATTAAAAACACATATTGCACCTCTACCAACAAAACGTTTTTACCAGTTCCTGGTTCGAAATGTAAACACAAGAATTATTTTCTGCTTGTCATGCACCTACAGCAATTTTTGTAATCACAATATTATTTTAAACAAAATTTCAAAAAGCAAGGAAATCAGGAAAAAGTAGAGTCAAGGTAGCGCATTCAATTTTTTGCCAATGATTTCAAACGAACCTTTAAAATAAATTTGATGACTTCTTCTGTTAGGATTAATTTAAGGTTTTAAAATATAAAGTTAAAGTCATTTTCGATATGGATAGTATACTAAAAAATCTTGAGTGATTTTTATTCTTGAGAAATGACGACTGTTTTCCATATATATTTTGAATAGGTTTTCGATCTTAATAGTAAAACGGAAATGTCACCGTAAACTTTGGGAGAGCTGAAAATCTATATTTTCTGGTTTGAATATACAAGGATGTTACAACGACCCTTGAAATAATTTCAAACACTTTTTCCGCCCGAATATTTTCTTCCTGTTTTTGTTGAATTTATTTTCGACACCAATAGTATAATCGAAAAATGCTGGGAGATTTTATTTTAGTTTAATATGGTTGGAAATTATTTTAAAATAATACGAGGGAACCATATCTTATCAGCGAAAGTATTTAAATTTACTTCACGGGCTTTTAAATATTCCTTATTGATTCAAGCAATTACAGCAACATTTCCTTAAAACCAAAAATACGGGAGATTTTTTTATTACAGTACTGTGGTCAAAAATGAATGAAAAATAAACTTGGAAAAAGTACCCTATAAAAAAAAATTTATGAAAGTATTTCTGGGGTTGTTTTAACATCCCTTTAATATTCAAGCGAGAAAACCGACATTTACTGAAAACCAAAATCACGGAAGATTACTTAATTATACTATTGGGGTCGAAAATAAAAATATTTTTAAGGATTGTTTTAACATCGTTTACAGATCCATGTAAAGAAACTGAAAATTCTACTTTTTGCAAAAAATTCACACTCACCGTGTTTGGCATAGTATGACCCGAAAATATAATTTATGAATTTTTTATTATTTTGTATGCTGTTAAAATTTTAATTTGTGATTTTTCAAGAAAATTAAGAAATTTGTTATAATGATCTTTAATAGCGTACGAAAAGCAACATTTTTCTTTTCTTCACTTTTTTTATATGGTACGTTATTTGGCTTAAAATTTTCATTTTCTCGTGTTTTTTTTTATTTTGTGGCTATAACCCTGTTAACTTTTAATTTTACGAAAAAATTCATCTAGATAACTTGTTCAACTTTTTGAATGCTGTGAATAACCGTACAGAGAAATTTTCAATAAAAAAAAAATTGTTCTCAAAAATATAAAAAATGTGCCCACTTTATGAATTTTAATCCAAAATGGATGACTATTGAACTTGACCTGTAGTATAGGACACTAAACAAGTGTCCCAAAGGCTAATTTAATAGATTAATTTTTTTTAAAGTTATCGCGCACATGGACAAAAAAACAGACATACAGTCAGCCATACGTGCAGACAGACAGGCAGGCATACATAAATTTAATACCTTTTCTGATGAGGATGTGAAACATAAAAAAATCTTTTATATTTTACTGCGAATCTGAAACAAATTTTAATCTGTTGAAATCTTTTCAAATTAATAAAAAGCTTCTGAATATTTTACTCGAAATCTCCAGAAATTATCTTAAATTAGCCCAGGAATTTAAAAAAATATTTCTTTATTTCCTTGAAATCTTTGTTGAAAATACTTAAAAACATTTTGAACTTTTTGTTAGAAATTTTGAAATATCAGCAATTCGTTAGGAATTTTTAAAAATGTTCTAAAGACATTAATTTTTTTTATCAGAGCGATTTATAAGAATAAACTTATAAAGGTGGTAGTAATTAGTTTATAATCCTTTCAAAGTGATAAAAACTTCGATATATGTTTTAAATAATAAGTTTATACGAAAATGATTGTATTAAGATTCTTAAGGTCATGTAACGAGTAGAACACGTGACCAGATTCCTACGTTACCGCCACTTTTTGTATTTCCTTATTTATTTTCACACAAAGCGCTACATTGAGTTGATAATTTGAGAAAAAAAAATCGAAAGCACTAAGAAAGGTGGGTCTGGTTCTTAATTTTTAGAACTATGAAAAAAGCAAAACAAATTTATTTATAATTTTTTTTCCATGATTATAAAAGTTTAGGACGAGACCAACCTTTCTTAGTGATTTCGATTTATCAGCTTAAATTCTTAACTCGATGTGATGCTTCATTTGAAAATAATTCATGAAATGAAAAAAGTGGCGGCAACGTAAGAACCTGGTCAAGTGACCCACTCATCACATGGCCTTAAAAAGCTTAAAACGATTTTTGAGAATTTTAGATTATTCTAATTAAAATTTACACAGCGTTAATTATCTACCAAATATTTAAATTTTTAACAAAAAATATCAGTTCTTAATGACAAATTTTGATGCATTATTCATATTTGAACCAAAAAACATTCACATTTTGATCAGAAACATTTGAACACATCCAAAATAGACGAATTTTTAACAAAATCGTTTAATTTTCGACAAGAAGAAATTAATTTTCTACCCAGAAGTTGCATAGTTACCACAAAAGATTAAACTTTTAGTAGAGATGAATTAAATTTTTTTGGAAATATTTCGGATTATTCCTAAAATGTTGTGGTAATCTTTCCAAATTAAAAAAATTACTTTAAATCTTTCAGATTTTTTTGAAATATTTAGAAATATTTTTCAACGTTTACAAAACTGCTACATTTAAAATGTAAAAATCTTTTGAATATCTATTATTTTTTTATAATTTCTGTATGTACCTGAAATTTATAATATAATTTTGGATAAATAGATTTTTAAATTTTCTTCTTGTTAAAAATATTACGTGAAAAAGATTTCCAGAAAAATTATTTTTAACAAAAGCAGCTGATCAAATAAAACACGGTTGGTGGAGATCTGATTAGTAAATTTAAATTTTATGCCATGCATATTCATTAAATCACAGGGCAAAAAAAAATTAGTTAAATCTTGAGTGACTAGAAAAAAAATCTCAGAGAGAAATGGCGTAATTTTTTGACATTTACAAAGTTTCTGTGACCAACCTAAAATGATTATAGATAAAATTTATATACCAAAAATATGAATTTACAAAACGAAAATACAAAGTTTCAAACCAAGAAAGATTAATTTTTAATTAGTTTAAAAATTAGGCTTTCTTTGTTTGAAAATTTGTATTTTAGGATTGAAAATTTATCTTTTTTGGTATGAAAAGCTCCATTTTTATAGACAAAGATGAGTTTCTTGAAAAAATCGCGACCAAATTAATGAACTAACGAGCGAAAGGGCGAATATTATAAAAATGGGTAAATTTTTAACCGTGAAATTTCAACAAAAAGGTTGAATTTTCAACAGTTAAAATTAGAGTTAAACAAAAATTAACTTTCAACGAAATTTTCAAATTTTAAGGTATTTAAATGAGATTCAAATCAAATTTAAAATCCTATTTAACGTCAAATAATCAAGTTAACGTGAATAATTCCTGAAAAAAATCAAGAATCTAACGACCAAATTTAGACAAACACCATAAAATGTTCCCATTGCAACCTGAAAAAGAGAAAAAAAACGTCTTCCTCCAAAACAAGAGAAGAAAAAACTTTTCTTTTTTCTGGCCAGAAACATGGGAACATTTTATGGTGTTTGTCCAAATTTGGTCTTTAGATTCTTGATTTTGTTTGCAGGAATTATTCACATTAAATTAATACTAATTTCACACAAAACCGAATTTTGCGTTAAAAAAATCAATTTTCAATATAAATCCAAAACTGAACACATAATTGTTTGATTTTTTTATTGGGTTCGATTAATTCATTTTACATTAAAGCGAAAAACGAAAAAAAGAAGGAATAGCAAACAGGGGAAAATGACAAAGAAAGTGAAGTCTGTACTTAAATGCTTTAATTGTATAATTGAATCATTCATCTTCATTTTTTCTGGCATTCCAAGCAACTGTTATTCACACTTTGGGTCACTTTATTGACTCAAAAACAATCCAATACAAAAATTAAAGTAAATCTTAAGTTGAAAAATTAAAATTTTAGATACGAATGGTGCAATTATCTTATATTGACATAAAGATGAATCTTTAACAAACAAACCATTTATTTTTAACAAAGAAGTTCAACTTTTTAATCGAGTGGTTATAATTTCATTAAAAAAATACGAATTTTCTATGAAAGAGAGGAATTTTCAATTAGGACAGATTTGTCAGTTAACAAAACAGTTTTTAAAAAAATGGTTGAATTTTTTAAAAAATTCTTTAATTTCCATGCCAAAAACTGTTAGTCGAAGTTTTCCTTACACATAAACGAACAATTTTTCGAAATTTAGGAAATTTAGGAAATTTAGAAAGTTTAACATTATAATTTTATAAATTTGTTAAATTTTTTAACTTCTCAAATAAATAATGAACTTTCAATCTAAGAATACGAACTTTCGGATAAAGAAAGATTGGTTTCTCACAATATAGTTGAATATTTAAAGAAAATAATTTAATTTCCGACAAATTAGTTTAATTTTTGATGAGGCAGTTATATTTTTGACATGAAAAGGTGAATATTTAAACAAATAGTGATATTTTATAAAATAAATAAATTATCAATCAACTGAATTTTTAACTAAATAGGTTAATTATTAACCAAATAGTTATCTTTTATACAATATTGGAGACTTTTTAACAAAACAGTAGAATGTTTAAACCAGAAACATAAATTTCTAACACAAAAGATCATTTTTAGCCAGAGTTTGATTTTAAACTAAAATTGAGTGATATTTATCCTAAAGTGGAATGCTTAAATTTGCACTTGAAGAAATGTTTCTCAAACTAAGCAAAAAAATAATATTTAACCTGATAATTGATTTTTCCTTAAAATTTTAAGCTAATAAAATACATTTTTAATAAACTATTTCAATTTTCAATCAAGTAGTCAAATTTTCTGCCAAAAAAACGAATATGCAATAAAATTATGGAGTTTTCAAATAAAAAGATGAATTTTCAACCCAAAATAGAACCTTCCTATTTTTAGTTAAAAAAATTAATATCTAGACATAATTCTGAACAAAATATAAAATAGCAGGCTTTTCATTCATAAAGGATTAACTATCGACGACAAATAATCAGGTTTTCTTATTGGGTTTAATTAATTTAGTGCGTTGAAATGTTTAAATTAAACAATAAAATCATTTATATTTATAAATAAAAATAATTCTTTGATGCTTTTTCATCTTGTGAACTGATTAATTAGTTGCTAATTGATTACTTAACTCAAGTGACAGAAAAGAAGGTGCAAATGAAGAAAAAAATATATGCAAAATAAAAATTAGTTCAATGAATCAATGAAAATAATTTCTTTATTGATTTTTATCTCATTGATTGTTTGATTATGATTATTAGCTGATTAATTTTTTCAAAATATTTAATTACATAAAAATCAAAGTTGAACATTGTTTAATTAAGAGAATAAATTTATTATTTGCTATCAGGTTATGCTATTTAATATGAGATATGCGTTGTATAATAAAATTTTATCTTTATCTGAAATTTCCCTATTCCAATTTCATAGTTTTCAAAATTGTTTCGATGTTTTCAAATAATTAGCTGAATTTTATAATAAAGATTATATGTAAATATGTTTTTAATTTAATGGAATTATTTTAAAAGGTTATTTATACTTTAATAGGGTAAATATTATTTTGAAGTTTCGATCAAAATAATTTATTATTACCTTTTATATTCTAAGCTGATTAAATAACTATTGACAAATTTTTTTTAAAACTGAATATAAATTGTTTCTATTAAGTTACATAAATTCATCATTTGCATTAAGGTCATGTAATTAAATATTCACTATTATTTCTCTAATAAAATTATTTTTTTGTTTAACATATCTCCATTACAATCATTTTTCTTATGTTTGCGATGTTGGACAATAAGTATCGGAATTCAATTTTTAAAATTCAATTTACATACACATTTTAAAGAAAATAATTAAGAAATGATTTCCATGTTCTTTACTTATTAATTAATTATCAACACGTTTAACTTGAAAAAATATTAAAAAGTGAAAATTATTTGAATGTTTTAATGAAAATAATTTTTTAAAGCTTTAATTAAGTAACATAAGTTTATTGACCTCTATTATAATTGTTCGATTTTTCTGATGCTTATGAAGAGGAACGAGTGCCTAAATTTAATTTTCCAATTTATAAGTAAATAATTCCAATTTTTTTGAAATCAGTTTTAAAGGTTGTTAATAAATTAAACATATAGAAATGCTGTTTCGAATGTAAAGAAAATATAATGTGACCATTATTATAATGATTAAATAAGAATGATTGTTAAATGTTTTTCATGTTTTGAACTGAAATGGCTTAATGATGTAATAATAATAAAAAGTTAAAAATGTATTTCAAATAAAATTTAAAAAAATAAAATCTTAAATTTAGAAAAAATGCAAATATATTTTTATTTTTCCTGGAATAGTTCAAAGTGTTTTAAACAACCCAAATTTTCTAAAAATTTAGATTAAAAATTATTTCATTGAATCACTAAAAATAATTCTTAAATGCTTTTTATGTTACAAACTGATTAATTATTTATCGGCTGATTAATTGTTTCACAGTATTAAATAACATGAAGATTGAATTTTAATTTTTCTTAATTGAATAATATAAATAGATTATTCACTTCAAGGTTATGTAATTGAATGTTATATATGATTTGTATAATCAAAGTGTCTTTATAATAAAAATACCCCTATTCCATTTAAATAATTTTTGTATTTGATAAAAATAATTTTTTAGTGCTTTTAATGTTACTGAGTAATTAATGAATTATTAGTTGAATAATTTTGTTTACAATATTAAATCACATACAGATTATACTTTAATTTTGTGCAATTTTGTAACATAAATTTGTATAATAAAACTTTATTTATTTGTCAAATATAATTATTTCAATTACGTAATTTTTGTAGGTTAGTGTGAGTTTGTGGAATGAGTATCTACGTTGAAATTTTAAAATTGTATTTTAAATTTTCTGAAATTAGTTGAAAATGCTATATTTAATTCTAATATTTATAAAAATATGAGGCAGAAATTATTTTAATGCATCAAAAAAAAAGTTCGTTCATTTTTACATTGAAAACTTATAAACTAATAATTAGTTTCTTCACAGTATCAAGCTTCACTAAAATCTAGAATGATAAAAAAAGAAATTAATATCTTCCAATAATATCTCGCTCGTCAATATTACTCATAGTAATACTGTTACGTCCTGAGTGGTGCCATTTTGCTCTCAAGAAATGGCCGGATCATCGCTGCGTTTATAGCGACTAACTTCGCACATTCGCGCTCAGCGAGTTTCCGAACTACCTTTATGCATTTTTTCTTTCTACTCGGAGTTTCCTTTCCGTCGGAACTTCCTATGTACACGTTTTACTCGTGACTTCCCTCTCTACCGGAATTCTCCCGGGTCGTCCCGCCACGTTCAGCTTCTGCGTTCGCGCGCCGCACCAGTTAGTTGCAGTGATCCCAGATCTGAACAGTGATCCCAGATCTGAAACGAGATGCGGTTCAATACTATGACAGGGCTATGTCCGTGTGAATATAGTAGGAGACGCTGTAAATGACTGAGTTGCGCGCG
>NC_046658.1:151738013-151746149 GCF_010883055.1 Belonocnema kinseyi
TCAATTATAAGATTGAAAAATTAATTATTTTGTTTAAAATGTAACTATTTTGTAAAAAAAAATTCCCCTATTCTATCAAAAGTTATACTACTTTGTTCAAATATATATTTTTTTTATTTGAAGGTTCAGCTCTTTCGTTGAAAATACATTTTCGAAACTGACAATTAATATATTCCATTTTTAAATTGTTTTATGGAAAATTTATACTTTTTAATTAAAAATTACAATTTTCGGTTGAATTATCAACTGTAAGTATTATTGGGTTGCAGAGTAGTTGCAATTTTAACAAATTAGCTTAACTTTTGATAGCATATAGGACTTTTTTTACAAAATAGTCACACTTTTAACAGAATAATTAATTTTTCAATCAAATAATTGAGTTTCTATCCAAACGAGATGAATTTCAACATCTCCAATTTCTTTTATTTCTTTCAAATTCATCGTCTCCTACTATATTCACACGAACATAGCCCTGTCATAGTATTGGGCCACATGTCGTTCCAGGTCTGGGATCACTGGTTAGTTCGTAGCCGGCCGCCATAGCCTAAAGCTCTCTTTCCGAGACACGATGCTCTCGCATGTGTGACTATTTAAATTATTGTATTTTTGAGTAGAACTTGTGTGTTACCCACCTCTCATCTTTCACACTCATGCTAGAACATACTTTCCGAAGAAGGAACTTCGAAATGAAAGACGAGTTCTTATTTCGCAACTAAAATTATCAGTAATTAAGCTCGTAATATTGCGTTCTAATGTAAGTCTTATATTTAAATCGCCCGCGCACAGAAAAAACAGAAGATAAACTTTACATAGATTTTCGACGAAAGATTCTCTGCAACAAAAATTAACTTCACAGGATAAACTTTACACAAATTTCTGTTAAACTTTGTTTTGTTTTCCAATGACAAACACATGTTTTTTAAAAGACGCGAGTTGGCTTAACAAAAACTTATCGCTCTAAAAAATGTCCTGCAACAAATTTTATTCTTAGTTTTTTCTGTGAGTATAATGGGTAAGGCGGAGTTTATAACGGGGATTCGCTAGTCGCGGAAATTTACTTAATTTTCAGCCTAAAGGTGGCGCTGTAATTATTTAATATTTTATCCTTATGTTACAATAGTAAATTCTACGTTACATGGATTTATTGAATACATTATTTCAGATTATAAACCAGAAAAACTTTAAGCACTAAAAAATTTTGAAAAATAAATATTTATTCGAAATTTTGGGTAAAAGACGAAAATGAATACAAAAGTAAGCGTGCACTGGCGGTCGTCCATGTTGATGTAGTTTCAAATTAATAATACTTACGACAAGCAGCTTTCCAAGTATCTAGTAGATCCACTTGCCCTCAAAGTAATATTTCACTAAAAATTTAAAGAATCTAGTCTCAGCTGTCTTCGACTTCAATCGCCGAAAATATTTTCATTTTAAAAATAATTACGAAATAACACTCTCTGAGTTTCTGTTTGATATAACTGGAGGTTCGCATGAGGTTTTTCAGAATATTTTGGCATGAAATTATGTTATTCTACACACAAAATAAGGGAACGCATGTTTCTAAACAATTTTATTTCCTTAATATTCACTCCTTTCTTCGGCAGTTTAAAAAAAATTAACAATTATAAAAAAAAAATTTTCAACTAAAACTGTTTTCCTAAACAAAATTTTTTCCGGAGAAATAGTGAAATACTTGGTCCTTTATTTTGAGTGTAGAATAACATACTTTTATGCAGATACATTCTGGAAAGCTCATCCAAACCTCAATGCATTATTTGAAATGGAATCAGTCATATATTTGGTTGCAATTTTGAATAATTACTTAGACATTTTTTTCAGAATTAAATTTGGTTAGGAGCAAATGTTGTTGCATATTTTTATGTATAATCATGTACTTTTTTAAACCTTTGTTTTCTATTCTTTTTTAATTAAAGATTCCTAATTTTAGTTGGAAAATCAACCGCTCGGTTGCCAATTAACTTTTTTGTTAAAATTAGTTTAATTTCAGAATGTTTCCTACTTGTGAACTACACACCTCTTCCATTTACAACTAAACTACTTGATATCATTGAAACCTTTAGTCTGAGAAATATAATATTGTGTTTCCATAATTATGTACATTTTTAGTTAGAACCAGTGTTCCATTTGATTTAAAAAATTGAAACATTAATAGCAAAGAAGCATTCATTTCAATGAAACAATTATTTCTTCAAGGTCAACATGCATTTATTTGCCTGAAAGAAATTTTTTCTTTAATATTCAAGACCAATACAAAGATAAAAAAAGTATACTTTTTATATGTCAATTAGGAATCATCAGGCCCAACTAGTGTCATCATTTTCCCTAAAAATCCTGAAAAATCAACACATACCATTATTAACATTTTTTATTTTTAATAAACGCTCTTGCTTAAGGTTCATAAAAATTGATTTAAATGAAAATCCTTAATAAGAATACTAAATTTGTTTGACATTTTTATAATCTCTAAAGCAATATATTTAACACATGAATCCACGATTTTTTTTTTGATAATATTGCAATTTCTTTAAAAAAGTGAGGAACATTTAATTTAAATTTAATTTTTTAACTTTTTTCAAACAATGAGAACGCAATGTCACTACTGAATTGGCAAACATCTCGTTTAATCGAATTACTGATTTTCTACTTCTTTTTGGTGACCTTATATCACACTTTTGTAAGCTGATGTATTCAGGGCAATTAATTTTTACAAAATTTACTATAAAACTTAAGAATTTTATGGATAATAAGAAAATTATATAACAACAACAAATTTTGAAAATCGAAATCAGAACATCCCCTATTGATCCATTATTTTTTCATATTTCGGATTGTAAAAAATAATCATTTTTTTGAAACTTGATCAAACAATGAGAAAGTAGTGTTTTTGAATTACGTAAAGAAAGAGAAAGAAAGACTGGGTTACGTTCCCAAATTCATAATATGACATTCTTAGTGTTTCAATATAGGTAAAAATATTTCCCCATTAAATCGTTTTATTAGATTTTCATATTTTTCCCGGTTTTCAATTTTTATAATTTTTTTAAATTATTATATAAGTTATAAATAATTTTTTTGTAATATTTTGTAAATGACAAATATTTAACACACTCTATTAAGCTATAAGTGGAGTAAAATTAATAAAGTAATAATAAAAAGCACTGTTATTATATTTTCGATCGAAATAATTAATTTTTTAATGAAAGAGGGCATTTCAACAAAAAATTTCAATTTTTAAACTTACTCAAGTATTTTTGATCAAATAAAATGTATAATAGACGGTCATTCCATTAAAAAATTTAATTTAACAAAAAGGTTTAATTCAAGCAAAAAATATGCATTTTCAACTAAAATAATTCAATGTACGATTTTTAAAAAGAAAAATGTTAAGTAAAATCAGTCATTTTGCAACTTCAAAATATGATTTTCTAGCAAAAATGTAATATCTACTTTTTTTAATAAAAGGAAGTTTATTTTCGACAGAAAGATGACTTTTTAACGAAATTGTAGATCTTTTTTAGGATAACCGTTTTTGTTAATTAATCTTTTTTGTATCCTACATATTTTGTCCACAAAATGGAATTTTTTATTTTCCATTATTTTTTGTGCAATCAAAATTTGAATTTTCGATTTTTGAAGAAAATCCAAAAATTCGTTATGATAGTCTTGTAGGGCTTTCAAAAAGAAATGTTTTTCTTCCCTTGAGTTTTTTTCATTTCGTGCGTTTTTCGGCTTCAAATTTGGTTTTCTGTTAATTAAAAAATGTTGAAAAAGCTATAACTTTGATAATTTTCTTTTAATCGAAAAAAGTCATTAGGCTAAATTGTTTGTTCTTTTTAAGACTTTAAATATCCGTACACAGAATTTTCAAATTTAGAAAAAAGTGGTTTAAAAAATTTTTTAAATTCGCTCACTTTTTGAATTCTTATCAAAAATGGCTGGTTCATGAACTCGACCTTTTTTTAGGACCTAAAAAAAGTGTGCTCAAGGTGAATTCGATTCGTTCATTTTTTCGAGAGTTATCGTGTTTACGGTCGGACGGCCGGACAGACAGACAGACGCTATCGTGAAAACCTGATTTTCGGTTTCAGAGGGTCTCGAAACGTGGATATCCGTTAAAAAAATGTGATTGTGAAATTTCCGAAAATTCTAATACTTTCTCAATCATAAATGATAAGAATATAAAAATATCATTTTACGACATCAAATGAAATAGATGAAATCCTAAATAAAAACATAAATTTTTAATAAAAAAAAACTAATCTTCTACCTTAGAAATAAAACTTCTATCAATGAGCTTAATTTTTTAGTAAATGAAATTAATTTTTAATAACTTACTCAACCGAATATTTTCGTTCTGAATAAATTAGAATAATTCTGAACTAAAAAGAAAATTTTAACAAAAAATAGGATAGAGAATTATCAGTTAGAAAAAGAAAAAAATTAATTTTCAAAGAACTATTCTTTTTTTTGAAATTTAAAAATTTTTATATGTTAACAAAATTAAAATTTCTAACGAGCTTTTCAACTTAATAATTAAACTTTTTTCCAAATGTTTTAATTTTGTAGCAAAAGAAAGCCAAAATTTCTAAAGGCATTCCATAAGAAACAATGATGTTAGCTAACATTGTATTACTATTACAAAAAAAAAACATCTTTACCATACACTTGTATGGTAAAAGTTTAGTTTTTGTTTGTAGTTGTTACAAACTATCAACACTCTCGGCATTGGAAATCAATACTTAAAAATCATAGGAATGGAACTTTTCAACCCCAAAAATATGGAATAGCAGATGATAAGATAAACGATATCACAATATTAGGCTATTTAATACCTGCTATTCTCGGAATAGCATATTTTAAATATCTTTTCTGCTGATCCTTTAAAAAAAATTGCAGTAGTGAAAAACTTGGTCGACAGAGCTCTAGGTTTTTCTCATTTTTCATTACGTACAAAAAATTTGAATACTGTTAGGAATATCCTGTTTCTGAATCATTATCCACAAAGGTTAATTAAGAAACATTGCAATGAGAGTTCAACAAAACAAAAACAGAGTAATATTTTATCTGCAGATGATCAAAAAAAGCTAAAGGAATATAGTTAATTTAATAATTTTGTTCTTTCATTTGTTGGTAAAATTTCTAAAATTACTAAACTTAGGATAAACATTTTTAATTAATAGAATTTTCCGTATACCATTAAAATGGATACAGTGAAACATTTTTGCAAAGATCCTTTCGATAATGAATTTTTTTACTTTACGTGAACAGATTACTAAAATTAAGATAAAATCCAGAAGATTTTAGATATTTTTTCAATTTTGAAAGTTTTGTCAGAAATAAAAAATATATTATTAATTCAGTTGAAGCTTCGAGTATTGAGTATTATAAAAAAAATGTGTTCAAAAAAAGCTTTTACTCTTTTAAAATGTTTTGAAATCTGTTTTATTAAGTTCCGTCCACTTAGCGCCGCCACCAAAGCAAATTGATAAATGGAATATGCCATTTAAAAAAAAAAAATTTCACACTGTTAGCTGATATTTTCTTGCTTTTCTTTGGCTCTCCGATAATATATATTACGTTTCCAGAAAACTAATCAGTGTTTTCTAAGTTGTACTCTTTTTTATGCTTTTTTCTACGAAATAGACTTCTTTGTTGAAATTTCGTGAGCCCTTACATTCTTGTTCAAATTAAATGTTCTTTTAGTCACACAAGTTTTCAAATTACTTACAATGAAAGAAGTATTCGCAGTTTTTTCAGAATTATATAAATATAAATTTTACAATTTTCCTGAGACAAATAGGAAACATTTTTAAATATTTCAGATGTGTCAAAAAAAATATGTAGAAGATTTAAAAAAATACATATTTTATTTTACACGATTTCACAAATTATAAGAAAAATTTGAGCCTTTTCAAAAGATATTTAGGACTTTTGGAATTTTAGAAAAAATAATAAATATTCTATCAACTTTCGGAAATACTTCCAAGGTTTAAAACATTTTAAATCTATGCAAAGCATCTTGAATTCCTGAAAATATTTTTCAATGAATCCACTTTTTCTTAAAATTTTGAAAAATCTAGATTTAAAAAAAAATATATTTTTTTGCATTCGAAAATGCTTGAAATTTATAAAGTTTTTCCAACCTATATAATACCTTTTAAATTCTTGAAAACATTTTTATCTGACTGGAAGTTTTCCTAAAATATTAAAAAGTTATTTAAAATGTAAAATTCTGCGTCAAAATATTCCCAACTTTCTTAGGAACTTCAATAAAATTTACTTTTTTTTTGAGATCTTTCAAAGCTTTTTTGAATAAAGGTATGTGATACTTTACCATATGAGTTTTTGGTTTTCCATGCACTATTCCACAATTTTTAATTTAAAAAAACATTAGTGTGCAGACGTTTGTGTTTTTAAAGTGTGGGTTTCTTTTTGCTTTAAAACTTTCACATAAATCTGCATTTTTTAAATCTTCTTGTTGACGTTAGAGGGTGAAAAAGTAGTTTTTACTTAAATAAAAATAGACATTTATTCATGCATTAAAACAGAACATGTCAGATAAACAAAATCACTAGGCATCGCATGAAAGCTACGAAACGTAGCCGATTGCTTCAAAATCTTTTTGAATTTTCTCCTGAAATTCGTTTTTGATGTTAAACCCTGTTTTTTAACTTTATGAAATAATATGAAACATTTTGTAATCTTTTTTAATGAGTTCTTAGAAGTCATTAGTGAAAAATTGTTTGAACTTTTCCCATGAATCTTGGCTATATATTTTCTATTCTCTTGACGGCCTAACAAATTAAGTTTACCTAAATTTGAATTAAATCCTGAAAAATAGAAATACCTTTCCTAAAGCCTTCCATATATTCTTTAAAACAATTTTGAAATCTTTAAAATTTTAAATTATTTTAAAATTAAATATTAACTGCTTGAAACTTTCCCACAAATCTTTAAAAAAATTCAATCAAAAATCTTTCAAAATTATTAGGAAGCTTCTATTCTTTTAATTCCCAAAATAAGTTTTTCTACTAATTTGATTTTACTTATCTCTTTGAAAATATAAAAAAATATTGCCCATACGTGAAAAAAGAAAACATTTCTTTTAATTTCGAATTCATTTTTTAACATTTTTTTGACTGGTAAATTTTGATACTAATTTCAGAAAAAAAATTTCAAAATTTCCATATAATTTGAAAAACTGAATGTGACTAAAACTGTATGTAATTGGATGCAGAAAAGGCAAAAAGTGCGGAGATAGAGTGTAGAGGAAAAAGGGTGAGTGAAGGCAAAGTTGTGAAGGTTGAAAGTGAGTTGTTTGAAGTGAAAATTTGGAGCGTGTAAAGCTTTTGAGGTTATAAGTGAAAGAATAGTTGCTTGGTCAGGGGGGCAAGAGGTAGGTGATGAAGGCGTGAAACGTCACAGAGCTTTTGGTAGTGTAGGATGCCGACGACGCGAAGTCCACAAACTGGCGCCAGAGGGCAACAGTTACTAGACGATCGCACAGAGCAGAAAACCGTAGTGGCTGCAACAGCTGACGTTTCTGAAAGCATTGAAACTGGGGGGATGGGTGACGTTGATCGCAGTGGCAGCATCGGTGATGAAAATGCCGAGAAATCGACCCGGGTGGAGAGGGTAGCGGACTTAGGTACGGACAAGCAACGCGGAAGGCCTTAACAAGCTAGGCAACGCGGGTTCGAACAGAAGTCTGGACGAATGGCAAAAAAAGGAAAGCGTGACTAGAAGTGAAGGGACGGGAAAAAGGGAAAGAGTGCCTGGGAAAGATGAGGTAGAAAGGGACCAGGATAACAAGAGAGTTAGAATTAAACGGAAAACACCAGAAAGAGATAGGGCGGATGGGGGAATGTTTGAAAAATCGGAAGCTCTCATTAAAGGGTTTGGAGAGGAAACATGAAAGAGATTGGATGAAATGAATAGGGATATGAATAGGCAGAGCTCACAGACCTGAAACGCCGCAACAATGCCGCACGAGGGGAATCGTCCCCCGCCAGTTGCCAGATCGTGGATGAAATTTACCCCCACCATACCTACCGTTTGGGAGCCGCAAAACAGAAAGTGCATGATTACCACTGTGAGTTCGTATGTAAGCCGAAA
>NC_046658.1:151746249-151747919 GCF_010883055.1 Belonocnema kinseyi
TTTCCTTTTAATTCTCACTCTCTTGTTCTCCTGGTCCCTTTCTACCTCATCTTCCCCAGCTACTCTTTTCCTTTTTTCCTCCCCTTCACTGCTAGTCGCGCTGGCCTTTTTTTGACATTCGTCCAGACTTCTGTTCGAACCCGCGTTGCCTAGCTTGTTAAGGCGCTGTAAATTTGATGGCCTTCCCCGTTGCTTGCCCGTACCTGAATCCGCTACCCTGCCCACCCGGGTCGACTTCTCGGCACTTTCATCACCGCTGCTGTCACTGCGATGAACATCACCCATCCCCCCACTTTCACTACGGTTTTCTGATCTGTGCGATCGTCCAGTAACTGTTGCCCTCTGGCGCCAGTTTGTGGACTTCGCGTCGTCGGCATCCTACCTTACCCAAAGCTCTGTGACGTTTCCCGCCTTTATTTCCTACCTCTTGCCCCCCTGACCAAGCAACTATTTTTTCACTCCTAACCTCAAAAACTTCACACGCTCCAAATTTTCACCTCAAACCACTCACTTTCACCCTTCACACCTTTGCCTTCACTCACCCTTATTCCTTTACACTCGTTCTCCGCACTTCTTGCCTTTTCTGCATCCACTCACCCTTATTTCCTCCACCAAAGCCAAAAATACACCACTTGACAAAAAGAGTTCTTTCGCGATCGGTACCGGAAACGGAAGCCTTATCCAACTAATTGATGAATCAACAACCAAAAAAAAATATGAGAAAAAAAAGTTAAAATTCTTTGAAATCGCTCGAAATTATTGAAATTAATTGAAAATTCGTTGGAATGTTTTAAAATATCCTGAAAAATTTTGAATCCTTTAAAACCGCTTAAAATTTTTGAAAGCTCTTGAAAATTCCTTACAAGTTTAAAAATACCTTAAAACCTTTCAAATCTTTTAAAATCTCATACTGAATTATTGAAATCAATTGAAAATGCCTTGGAATCTATTAAATATCCTAATATATATCAAATCCTTTAAAATCTCATATTAAATTACTGTCAAAAATTGAAAATTTCTTGGAACGTTTCAAAATACTCTTAAATATTTCGAAACCTTCAAAATATTTTGAAAGACCTTGGCATCTTTTAAATATTTCTAAAGTACTTTGGAATTTTTTTACATAACCCTGCTAAAGTTGTTAAAATTCTTTGAAATTCCTTTAAATTATAAAAATAAGTTGAAAATTCCTTAAGATCTTGCAAAACATCCTCAAATATTAAAAATCCTTAAAAAACTTTTAAAATGTTTAAAAAAATTGTAAAGCTCTTGAAAATATCTTACAATTCAATAAATACCCTGAAATATTTCAAATCCTTTAAAATCTCACACTAAATTATTAAAATAATTTGAAAATTACTTGAAATCTATTAAATTATTGTAAAATATACATCAAATCCTTTAGAATATCATTCTAAATTACTGTGATCAATTGAAAATTCCTTGAAATCTTTTAAAATTTTCTCCAATTTTTCAAATCCTTTAAAATCTTTTCAAATACCTAGAACTTTTTATAAAGATTTCTAAAGTATTTAAATTTTTTTAAATAACCCTTTTAAAATTGGTTTAATTCTTTGAAATTCCCTTAAATTATTAAAATCAGTTGAAAATTCCTTGATATTTTTAGAAATATGTTCAAATGTTTAAAATCCTTAAAAATCTTTTAAATT
>NC_046658.1:151748019-151749891 GCF_010883055.1 Belonocnema kinseyi
AAAGGGCACCCTTGCCTTAGACCTCGGCTTGTCCAGAAAACCTGCCCTTTTTTCTTTCCTATTTTCACCCTAATTCTGGTTTCAGTAAAAATTTCCTTTATCCTCTGCACTAACTTTCCTCTACACCCCTCTCTTTCATTGCCTGCCATAGTACTTTTCTATTCACTGAGTCAAACGCTGCTTTGAAATCTACGAACAAAGCGTCTAGTCTCCCTTGCTTTCTCCCCAAATTCCTGTTAACTAAATAGTTAATTACGTAGATGTTGTCCATAGTTCCCATTCCTTTTCTAAAGCCCGTCTGATTATGTGGGATACTTTCTTTTTGTTCTACCTGACTCTCCAACCTATTTCTTAAAATTTCTGCATATATTTTATAGCCGACTGACATGAGAGTGATCCCTCTGTATTCCTCTACCTTCTTTCCTTCCCCTTTCTTGACAAGCGGTACCACGAGTCCCGTCGTCCACTCTTCCGGCCAACCTTCCCCTTTCCATACCTTGTTGCAGATCTTTCACATCCCCTCCCTAATCCCTTCTCCTCCAAACTTCATCGCTTCGTTCTTCATCCTATCTTCTCCCGTCGCCTTGTTTCTTTTTAACCTTAAGATAAATTAAAATAATCCGTCCATTCCTCCATTTCTATTTCTTCGTTAACGCCCTTCCTTTCCCCTCTATCCCTATTTATCACATCCCACACCCTACCGTCTTTGATGGCTTTTTCTACCTCTGCTTTATATTCTTCCTTTCCCCTCTGTCCTTTTATTTCCAGCATCTTCTCATGTTCTTTTTTCCTCCTGTTAAACTCCTCCTTCTCCATTTCCCCTCTTCTCCATTTGCTCACACACTCTTTTATTCTCACTTTACTCTCCCAGCATTCCTCATCCCACCAGCCTCTCTTTCCCCCTACACTTTCTTCATTAGTACC
Source organism: Belonocnema kinseyi (assembly GCF_010883055.1). NCBI lineage: Eukaryota > Metazoa > Arthropoda > Insecta > Hymenoptera > Cynipidae > Belonocnema > Belonocnema kinseyi. The sequence goes on from NC_046658.1 coordinate 151,748,944, forward strand.
CAGCTCATCCTTTACCTTTTCAATGGACCCCTTCAACCTTTCAACTAACGAGTCTATTCCCTCCTCTTTTTCATACCTAACCTTCTCCTTTTCCATCTTTTGTTGAAAATCATTTAATTTATCTACTCCCCAGATTCCCATTTTCTTGTTTCGTTCGCACCCTTTTTTCTTTCTCCTTCTGCCGCGCTTACTGACGCCTCTTCTTAGTGTAACTATGACCGGGAAGTGCTCGGACCCTATCTCATTCCCTACCTTCATACTCCCTATCATATGCCGCATTCTTTCTTCAGCCAGGATATATTCTATTACTGTTGCTCCCTTTCCTATGAATGTGATCCTCCCTTCCTCATCTCCTTTCATATTGCCGTTGCATATAAACCATCCTGTTTCTCCTATCATGTCTAGTAACTTCCTCCCCTCCCTGTCCGTCTCTCTATGTTTGGAGTTCCTTATAAATGCTTCCTTTTCTTCATCCCATAACCCTACCCCTTGTTCGCCAGTCCATGCATTTAAGCCCCCCCCCCCCCTATTAAAACCAATTCTTCCTTCTTTTCCTCCATCCACCTCCTTATTACTCTCCAGCCTTCCTTTTCCCCTCTTCTTCTGTATACACACCACTGCTATTTCTACTTTCCCAATTATAATGTCTCTTATCATTGTTCCATCCTTTTCCTCCATGTTCCCATCTTTTCTCCCTTTTACTCCTAATTCTTTTTTCACCCCTGACACCATGCCGCCCATCCCTCTCCCTTTAACGTGTTCCTTTCTTGCTTCTTGCATTGTCCACACATAACCTTTCGGTAACATCTTTTTTAATCCATTCCAGTCCTTCTCATCTGCCCAAGGTTCACTCATCATAATCACATCCCACTTTTCTAACTCCTCCCAGAATCCTTTGTTCTTGTTCTTCAAACCTGACACATTCCAGAAAGCTATTTTCACGTTTCT
>NC_046658.1:151749991-151767060 GCF_010883055.1 Belonocnema kinseyi
TTCTGTTTTGCGGCTCCCAAACGGTAGGTATGGTGGGGGTAAATTTCATCCACGATCTGGCACCTGGCGGGGGACGATTCCCCTCGTGCGGCATCGTTGTGGTGTGTGTATACGGAAGAAGAGAAAAAGAGGAAGGCTGGAGAGTAGTAAGGAGGTGGATGAAGGAAGAGAAGGAAGAATTGGTTTTAATACGAGGGGACTTAAATGCATGGACTGGCGAACAAGGGAGAGGGTTGTGGGATGAAGAAAAGGAAGCATTTATAAGGAACTCCAAACATAGCGAGACGGATAGGGAGGACAGGAAGTTACTAGACATGATAGGAGAAACAGGATGTTTTATATGCAATAGTTGAAAGGTTGAAGGGGTCCATTGAAAAGGTAAAGGATGAGCTGGGTACTAATGAAGAAATAGTAGGGGGAAAGAGAGGCTGGTGGGACGAGCAATGCTGGGAGAGTAAAGAGAGAATAAAAGAGTGTGTGAGCAAATGGAGAAGAGGGGAAATGGGGAAGAAGGAGTATAGCAGGAGGAAAAAAGAACATGGGAAGAAGCTGGAAATAAAAAGACAAAGGGGAAAGACAGAATATAAAGCAGAAGCAGAAAAAGCGATCAAAGAAGGTAGGGTGTAGGGTGTCATGAATAGGGATAAAGGAGAAAGGAAGGGCGTTAACGAAAATATAGAAATGGAAGAATGGACGGATTATTTTAAGGGTCTATTAGGGGAAGAGGAAAATAAGATCAAAGGGGAAAATTGTAGGATTCTCCAAGGAGAAATGGAGAAAGTGAACGAGATAGTCAGAGAAGAAGTAGATGAGGCAATAAATAGATTAAAAAGAAACAAGGCGACGGGAGAAGATGGGATAAAGAACGAAGCGATGAAGTTTCAGACGGTATATAGAAAAGAGATAGGAACTATATACAACATCTACGTACTTAACTATTTAGTTAACAGAAATTTGAGGAGAACGATGACAATGAAAGAGAGGGGTGTAGAGGAAAAGTTGGTGGAGAGGAAAAAGGAAATTTTTACTGAAACCAGGATTAGCGTGAAAAGTCCGTTGAGTCCGTTACTATTTAGTATCCTATGGACAGACTAAGAGGAGAAGCCAAAGGAGAAAGTGAAAGGAGGAACGGTTTTGGGTAATAGCAAACTATACTCTCTAGCATACGCGAACGATGTAGTTCTATTAGCAGATGATGAGAAGGGGCTGAAACTAATGATGAGAATCTTCTAGGAGCATGTGGGAACAAAAGAGCTGACTGTGAACGTAGATAAGACAAAGGTGATATGTTTCAGAAATAGAAAGGGAAAAATAAATTACGTTTGGAAGAAGAATGGACAAAAATTGGAAATTGTGCAGGAGTTCTGTTCTCTAGGTTTTTGGTTTGAGGCAGAAGAGGGAATCGTGCTGCAGGTGAGGAAAAGAATTGAATGTGCGAGTAAAGTAATGGACCAAGTATGGGGTATAGAAAAGAAAAGGTTCAAGAACGAATGGAGAATGAGGGTATTGCTGCCTGATGCGTTGGTGTGGGCGGTGTTGTGTTATCGTGTGGAGATCTGGGAATGAAAGGAATATAGGAAAGTAGAGAGCATGCATGAGCGATTTCTGACGTGGGTAATAAGGGTTAACTGGATTTGCCCAGAATATATGTTAAAAGAAGAGTTAGGAAGAGAAAATATGGTTACTAGACAAATTAAGAGAGCCTGGAGGTTTGAAAAGAAGCTAAAAAGGGAAGAGGGAAGTAGAATTGCACAAGCATGTTTCGGCGAAATTCGAAACAATGAAGCGAGAGGTAATGTGGGAAATTCAAAATGGAAGGAAGAGGGGAGAAAAATTAGAAGAGTGTGTAATATTTGAGAAGGGTTTATGGACTGGCAGGACATAGAGTTAAAGCTATTGGTTGAACAAGGAGAAAATGATATGATATGATGGTCAAAGGGTTGACGGAACCAGAATATCTGAAAAAAATTAAAGAGGAAGAATAATGGAGTAGGGTTGTACGGTTCAGAATGGGAGAAGGAGTGAGAGCATGCAGATATTGGATGCATGAATAGGAGAATTTATTCAGAGTATGTGGATACGAAATGGAGTTAATCCTACGTAATGCGAAAGAGTAGAATATAAGTAGTAATTAAGTTAGAGTAAGGATGGACTTGTAAGTATATGTACAGGGAGCATAGCCCCTCAAACCCGTAAAAGGTAGAGATTAAATACATACATAAATGCAACTATTGATTAATTGATTTTTTTTTTCGACTGCATATCAATTTTTTTAAATTAAGTCACATAATTTCATTATTTTCATCAAGCTTATGTAATTAAATGTTAGCTAATATTTCTATACCAAAATTGGTTTTCTGTTTAAAATATCTCCATCACAATAATTTTTTCTTATGTTTGCGATATTGTAAAATTATTATCTTCTGTTCTATTTTCAAAATTACATTTACATACACATTTTAATGAAAATAATTATTAAATGCTTTTCATGTACTTTACTCATTAATTCATTATCAACATGTTCAAATTGAAAAAATAATAAAAAGTGAAAATTATTTGAATGTTTTAAGGAAAATAATGTTTTATAGCTTTAAATTATTTTAATTTTCAATAGATATAATGGTTTTAACAATAATTAATTACCTAAAGATTGAATTGTTATTCCTTTTAATTGAGTAAGCTAAATTTATTATTTACTTCAAGTTTAAGTAATTTAATATTTGTCATAATTTGTGTAATGAAAGTTTGAAAATGTTTAAAATATCTCCATTTCAGATACATTATTTTCGTAAAGTTTTGCGATATTAAATGAGCATATTAATTCTAATTTCGAAATTATGTGCGAATATATTTTTATTTTTCCTGCAATAGTTCAAAGTCTTATAAATAACTCAAATTTTCTAAAAATTTTGAATAAAAATTATTTGAATGAATCACTATAAATAATTCTTTAACACTTTTTATTTTACAAAGTGATTGATTATTTATCGGCTGATTAATTGTTTTACAGTATTAAATAACATGAATATTGAATCTTAGTTATTAATTTTAATTTTGCAATAATTTTTGTAAGTTAGTGTTTGCTTGTGATATGATTATCTAAGTTTAAATTTTTAAAATGTATATGAAATTTTCTGAAATCAGTTGAAAATGTTAATAATAATTCTAATTTTCATGAAAATATAAAGTACAAATTATTTTAATGTATCAAAAAAAACAATAGTTGGTTGATTTTTACATTGTAAACTAATTAATTAATCACCAACTGATAAATTTTTGTTTAGAATATCAAATTTCATTAAAATCTAAAATGATGTAAAAAAATTAATATCTCGGAATGAAATCTCGCTCTTGAATCTTACTTATAGTTATAGTAAATTCTACGTTATATGGATTTATTGAATAAATTATTTCAAATAATAAATCAGCAAAACTTTGAGCAGTGAAAAATTGTAACAAATAAATAGTTATTCGAAATTTGGGTAAACTGGCGCGCACCCATGGTAGTCTAGATGCAAGGACCAGCGGTAAATGACAAATATTTAACAAACTATATTAAGCTATCTGTGGAGTAAGAATAATGAAGTAGTAATAAAAAGTACTGTTATTATATTTTAAATCCAAATAATTAATTTTCAAATAAAAAAGTGGATTTCAACAAAATAGTTCAATTTTTAACCTAACACAAGAATCTTTGATAAAATAAAATGTATTTTCAACAAAATGTATAATAGTCGGTCATTCCATAAAAAAAATTTAATTGAACAAAAAAGTTTAAACTCAAACAAGAAATATGCATTTACAAGCAAAATAATTGAATTGATTATTTTAAAAAAGACGAGTTTTGAATGAAATAAGTAGTTTTTCATCTGAAAAACATAAATTTTCTAGCAAAAATAGAATATCTATTTTTTTAGTAGAAGAAAGTTTATTTTCGACAGAAAGAAAGCTTTTTAAACAAATCTGTTTAGAAAATTTATATCTTGAACCTAACATAAGAAAATTCAACCATTTAGAATAAATTTCTACTGGAGATATTGCCGAGAGGAATCCAGAACTATCCTTTACTATCTTTTACTATCGTTACTAGGAAAAAGTATGATTCTTCTCTTTTTAAATATTTTAAACTTTGTTGCTTCAAAAAAAAGGTAAATTCTAAGAATTACATACAGTCTGTAACACAAGAGCCTATACACAATAATAGACGATCCTGTAGGTAAAAGGCGGCTGAGTCTAGGGGATTTCAGTAGTGGGGATAATCCCTTGTTTCGTGATTTATCAAACCTTTCAACCAACGAAAGATGCTAAGCTTCTATCATAAACAGTTGTAGAAATATAAAATAGAAGAATTTTTGACAAAATAGGTGAATCCTTTACCGAAAGAGATAAATTTTTCACCTAGCAGTTCCAGTTCTTACAGCAATAGATTTAATTTTTAGCAACAGAAATAAATTTTTAAACATTTTTCCAGTTATTTTGCCACAATAAGAAGTCGTTTTAAATAAACCCAGGAATCGGTAGATAATTGTTTATTGTCTTGAATCATTCCGAAATCGTTTCAAGTTTTCGTATATTTTTTTGATATTTTGGAAAACGACAAAAGGAAAAATGAAATATGGCTTTTTTCGCCTGTACTTTGTTTTATCTGACTGAAACTGAGTCTAGGTGTTTAAAGTTGAAGTGCGGGGATGGTGTTCGGCTAAATATGGTTTTGGTGATGAGATTTTTTCCTAAATTTAGGTGTGTATTGCCGGTCGAAAATATTGATCTGAATATCTGGCTACAATCGTTACATCAAACATTGACTCTCAGTTTGCCGAACAGCTGACCGGTCCAGGTTCGTACGAATAATGGGTGCACCTGGTATAAATTCTGCTGACATATCGTGATTTAAGTCCCTGTAAACTTCCATTAAGGAGGATACGTCAATCACCAAAGAGGATGTAGCTGGCCTAAAGGGTTGGATCGCTTAGTTTTAGGGCAAATTAGACCTTCTGAAAAGAGAAACGAAATCTATGAAATTGAGAAATGATGATCTGGAGAAGCAGAGAATGGATTTGGAAAATGACATGAAAATGTTAAAAGATGAGATTTCCCAGCTGCTAAGGGATCCCTGTGCAGAAAATGTGATTCCATGTAAGCTTTAGAGCACTGATTTGTATAATAGTGTCCTAGTCTAGTCTGTTTGAGGGGTGTTCTCGAAAGCTAAAGTAGAATCTGTTGTGGTGGAATCTGCTTTTCGTCTAGGAAAGAAGCCTGCTGCCAGAGCGGTGTTGATTAGGCTGGGGTCTTCATCTCAACGGTTTCAGGTCTGTCAAAAAACGAAATCCTTCGCGGAAATGCGCCTGATAGTGTCGAGTGACAGGTCAAAACTTAATAGGCAGGCGAGAAGACAGCTTATGCAGAAGAAGAACAGTCTGAGAGATGGAGCTTTCAAAGTTACACTGAAAGGTAATCACTTAGAATTAAATGGGAAGGTGCTGTCGTCTGTCCACATTAGCGCTATGTTTCCTGGCCCTTATTAAATTTCTGAATAGAAATTTCTTGGGGCTACGGACACAGTCAGGAGACATAGGGGCAAACACCCAAAAAAACTAGTTTGGAGTCGGCATCAGCTTCAGCATGCGAAGAATCTCGTCGAAAGAGGGACGACTCTATAAGTGAATTCCTGCCCAGAAACTCACTTCAAAATTCCTTGTGAAACCTCCACGAAGAGGCTCAAATAGCTCCCGTAAGAACACTTAATTATCCACCCCCGGTTGTGAGTGAGAGGTCAGCTCCGATTGTTTTCTGGAATTGCCATGGATTTTATAATGCCGGAGATTTAGCAACGTTCAATTTTAACACGGATATTTTATGATTGAGCGAAACTTCGCTCCCATCGACGTCTGCAACTCCTTCTTGTTTGGCTCAGCATGACTACTTTACTGTGGATGCGAAGCGAGTAGGTGAATTTGGTAGAGCTAGTGGGGGGTTTGCACTATTTGTGAGTAGGAAAGTGTTTACCAGCGAGTTGTTGGATACTTCCTCGGACAGGATTTATGTGAAGTGCGTAGACTACTTCATGGTTTTTATTGTAGGTCTTATTTATTTTAAACCCAGTCTTGACCATAAATACGTACGCGATGGTTTGCATGCGGTGCTTGATCGATTAGAAGAAACTACTGAACGATTTAAGGGTGATTGTCCAGCTAGCCTTACGCGCCTTTCTCCTGAAGAGAGAAGTACTATAGATTTAGCGGCATGCGCTTTACCTTCCATATGTAATAAACGACATCAAAATTGTTCCGATCGCTACTCGCTTGGACCATCTCTCAGTATTTGTAGAGTTATCGCTTCCGGGAGTAGAAGATGTACGAGAGGCTAACACCGTAATTCATGAAGTTAAATAGCCAGAAGGACGTCGAAGTTTTTGAGAGCAGTAAACTTCTTCAGACCTCAACTTGCACAGAGTAGTAATATACACATTTAATCATGGCAAGCTTTCGCGAATACGTTTTATCTTCCTAAAGTGAACCTTGATCTTTCTTAAGGTTTCAGTACAGTTGTAGTGAAAAAGTACAATCCATGAAATTTTAGTAGGTAAGTACTACAATCACAATTTGAGACACTGCGCCTCATGTATCATTGCGATTGGCCGATACCGTTGAGACCTTTCCACAACTGATGACAAATCAAAAGTGAGCACCGTGCTTGTTTTAACGAGAATGGGAGAGATGGAGAAAACTGCTGTCTCCTTCACTCTTGTGCTTCAAGACTTCAGAGTTGCGCAGTGGGACTCCTGGACCATTTTAAAAATTGAAAGTCGAAAATGGAACGGTCCTCCTTTTTTAACGCGTGGAGATAGAAAGAAATGTGCGTTGGAATTTGAAGCGGCCCCGGGGTTCCACTTCAGTACCCGCAGTGTCACCGATTTCGTGTTTGAAATGGCTCAATTAAGTCGGCTTCGTTACTAATGACTCGATTAAATCGGCTGAGTTTTACTGTTCATATAAGTACAGCTCACAGGCAGATCAGGTCTGTGGGATCAAAATCCTTTGGGGTCACATAGTCTAGTCTTTGGGAGCAAATTTTGTTGGCCTGTGTTATTAATATTATTTAAAATAATTAACTTTTTAAATAGTAAATACAGAATATTAATAAGGGTATTTTAAATTGAACAATTTGAATTTCGTACCATAGTTTAATATCACGTGGCGCCGCCGCAACACTGCCATCGAAATTACAATTTCAGAATGTTAAGTACACTTTGAGAGTACAATTGGAATTTTCAATGTGGCAACACTGATGGTGTCCCCGCCGAGTTTTACCAAGCTTTACCCGAATTAGATCTAGAAGATATTGAGTGTCTATTCAGGAGGATCTGGGAGACTGAGGTGGTTCCCCTTTCCTGGGCAACTATCCTAACGTGCATGTTGTTCAAAAAGGCTGATAAAAAAGGATCCGGGCTCTTACAGAAATATTGCGCTCGTGAATACTATGTATGGACCATATACTTGTTCTAAGTTCTGTAATTCTAATTCGTCTCTCGATTCCTGGACGTATAGTTTTTGCGTGTTTCGTTGATTTTAAGAGGGCCTTTTCTTCAGTAAATGACGACCTTCTGTGGTCTAAACTATTGAAGCTGGGCATTAACACGAAATTCATTAGGATAATGAAAAGCCTTTACGATGCGTGACTTGCGGGGATCTCCAAAGAGAGATCTCTATCACTCATTTGATGGCGATTATATTACTGGCATTTGTCGATGATATCGTGATGCTTGCTAACTCTCGTATTGATTTTTAGAGGTTAATGCGTCAAACACCAATACCATGATCTATCATGGAGGGAGGCCACCTAGGATTTCTGGTTTCACTTTTCATGACACGCAGCTCTAGATGGTTAGGGAATATCACTTTCTATGGAAACCATTTTCGAGCTCCGGTACCTTTGCACTCGATTGTAATGAAAGAATTGCTGTGGCAATCACGGCTTCGGGGGCAACCTTGCAAATTCTGCCTATAATATCACACAGATGGCACTGAATTGGTTGGAGAGTTCTGAGGGTGGAAGAAGAGAGCATGTCTAGAATTTGTCTGTTACAACTGCAGAACTTGGTAGATTCGGCTTCTGCTGTTCCAAAATTTAACTGGGTTTTACAGGTAAAAAATCTTATAGCGTTGTGTGGACAAAATGACATTCATGGGCATGCGCAGGTTGGCACAGTCCAGATTCCTACAGGTGCTGCCCTATCTACTATATACTATTTTATAAATGATAAAACTGTTCTTTAAAATTTAATTTTTGAAAATAAAAAATTATTCGAAATTTGTCCATGAATCATTAGAGGATTTTCTAATATGTTAAAATCTTTCAAAATACTAGCAGAACTTCTTTATACACAGATACCGACGTAAATTATTTTTGTTCGGACATTTGATGCAATCCGCGTAAATCATTTTTCACATAAAACCAGTACTTTCTCATTATAATAAGAATGTTATGAATGCATGCTCAAAGATAATATTGGTTCAAAAAAAAAAAAGTTTTCTGCACAAGGAATTTCCAATTTACACGATATTTTGTGTGGCTCGTTAGAAAAATGTTAACTTAAACGAAAACAGAATGACTTCAATTTTATTGTTTGGTGTCTCTATGTTTCAATCCGCAAAAAGGATTTTAATTTTTCATAATGTGAAATGCTTTTTAGGCAATAAACTTAATAAATAAGAAAAAATTTCGCATCTGAAATCGACTATCTTTTACATATCACTATGTAAATATTAGCGAATAAGCCTTCAAAGTTAGTACACGTGGCAGTCGTCTCTCTTCTGATTTCATAAAATATTCTTGAAAAAGCCCCTTTTTATCTCTTTAATTGTGTCCATGAAAAAATGAAGATTTGTATTGAATTTCTATTCTTAGCGTCAGTAGGGCTGCGGAATTTTAAACGTAAGTATAACATATTTATAAAATTATAATGTGTGGTAGATGGAACGAATATATAGAAATGTTCATTTCTGAATTATCCATCTGCAACATTAAAGTTTTTTGTTCTGTTTAATACAACGTAATATCTGATGCGTCTCCAATTTATCGTGATATATGCCAAGAGTTCATTGACATTTTATGTAAGGTTAACCCATTTCCAGCTCATTCTAGGCTAGAGTTACGGAAAATTCCATTATATTGCCACTAGCTCTTTGCTTAAGCAGTTGTTCTTACGGAATATTTTTCAATTTAAGGTAGTGCCTAATGTGTTATGAAACCAGAAATATGCTTTAGATTGTAATATTTGAAATTGAAAACTGCACAAGCTAAAAATTTTGAAACTCAAAGTACAAGGAAAATTAAGAATTTCAAAAATCGAGATCAGATGTATGAGGAAAAGTAGGGCCTGAGAATCCTGAAAATTTTAAATAATTTAGATTTAATTAGGAATCGCCTCTGTGATAGCATTGATACATATTTAAAAAGCTTTTTAAAGCAGAATGCTTGGAAGATAATGCATGTAGTGTAATAGAAGCCTGTCTTTAAAAAAAATTCTAGATTTAAATAAAAATCTAATCCATGGCATAGATAACGTTGGATCGACAAAAACAGATTGCTCCCTGGGTTTTGCTGTACTTTATCGAAGCAGTATATGTGCAGGGTTGTGCAAAGTTTTGAGCCAAACACATTTTTGACTATATCTGGTGAATAAAAGCAGTTGAGAAAAATTGAATAATACAAAATTTCAGTATTTTATCGAACTACAAAACTACAATATTTAAATATTTTTATGATGTTTTTTGACCATTCCATTCACATTGTTTGTAAATACAGTGTTCAAAGATAATGGGCCACACTTATCCCAATTACAGCAGCACATCGTCTAAGCATTGAATCAACTAAGCGTTTAATGTAAGCTTTCGGTATTTTTTCCCATTCTTCCTGAAGAGTTCGCCATAAGTAATCCTTGTTTGAATGTTTCTTCGTTCCAACATGTCTTCCGAGTGTGTCCCACACGTTTTCAATCGGATTTAGGTCTGGAGATTGAGCTGCATGATCCAGAAGCTTCACTTTTCGCTCTTTCAAAAATTGCTGAACCAGCTTCCACTTTCGTTTCGGATCGTTACCTTGCTGGAAAATCCAATTTTTGGGCATTTTTCTTCTAGAATATGGTAACATTTTTTCCGCCATACTATCTCGATACATAACATTGTGCATGATACCTCCAATCTTGTGCAATGGACCTAGTCCTTGCGAAGATATAGTGCCCCAAACCATGACTGATCCACCTCCGTGTTTGAATGTTGGAATTTAATACCGAGTATCGTATCTGGTATTTTTCGGACGTCGAACATACTTCTTACCATCACTTCCGAATAGATTGAACTTCGATTCGTCAGAAAAAAGTACTTTAGCCCACTGCTCCGGAGTCCAGTGTTGGTATTTCTTCGCAAACTCCAATCGGGCCTTCTGATTCTTCTTGCTGATCAAGGGTTTCTTAACAGCAACGAGTCCGAACAGTCCCATATCGTTCAAACGACGAGCCACAGTGCTCCTACTCACGTTAGCAAGGTTTTCATTGGGGAGTTCAATGGAAATTTCAGATGCTGTCTTCTTGACATTAATTGTTGATTTGCGTTTGATGATCTTGTCAACACGAATTGTCGTTTTCCGTGGTCTACCAGATCGTGAAAGGTCCAGTAGACTCTGAGGAGTACTGAATTTCTTAATTAATCTATTTACAGTACTCTTACCAATTTCTAATGAGGCAGCAATTTCACGATATGTCTTCCCTCGTTCAGAAATGTTTAAAACAGCCTCCCGAATCCCATAGGTCGTATGCCTCGGCATTTTGACTTCAGAATGACTTGATCTGATAGGTTAAACAATTGCCAAACGCGAGGAATCGAAGTTGTTACCATAGCATCGCTTCTAGAGATATCTGAACATAGTGGCCCAATACTTTTGCACACATCAATATGGAATATAATCGAAAAAGAATGGATTTTTTTTCAAAACTTGTTACCTACCTTAAGGTTTGGTACAAATAGTATACATAATTTCCGCATCAATGGATTTTTACTCGAGTTCGCCTTTGAAGGAAGAGATCAGAAAAATAATGTGGCCCAGCACTTTTGCGCACCACTGTATGTGTAAATCTATTCGTTATCTCAACTCAACTGGTCTACAACATATTGAAATCTGTTTTCACTATGGAGAGTCTACTTTCCAAAGAATAGTTTTTCTTGTTACATGCATATCTGATCTAAATTTTCTTTCTCATATTTAAAATTTTTTTTTTAATCACACATGGAGAAGGCTCCTTATGATCAAATAAATTATTTTATGACTTTTATTTTCACAAAAATCAATCTGGGATTTAAACATTTATATTTCTTGACTCGTTTCATGGGTAAATAAAACATACTTTTTTAGCCCTTGATGGTTCAAAGCTTCAAAAATTTTGAGTTCATTTTGCACAAAATCCTCATACACTAATGTTATTTTCTTTTTACAAAATTAGTTGCAGGTGGTATAAGACGTGCCAATTTTCATCCTTTGGGTGCTGACACTGTTCGCCTAACAATGCTGGACGGCTCAATTTATGAAGGGGCTAGCCAAACCTACCCGAATACACATATATCCTGGTTCCTGCAACCTTATCGAGCTTATGATCTTTATTTCTATTTCATACGAACGGAAGAAGGACATCATTATGGTTCAGCTCTCTTGGAAGTACCACCATATCCTCAACATATTTTTGACGAACATGTTCCACTGTATTGTGAGATGATGATAGAAAATAACTTTTACTTTGCGGCAAATTTTGAATTGTACCCTGTAAATCAACATCGCCACAGAAATAGAATTGCAGACACGGAAGGCGATTTTCCAGCCAGCAACTATATATATATATATGTCGCAGTTCCAAATCGAGGAGTGTATAGAGCAGCTTTAAGCTCTAATTAATCACTGTATTTGACCATTTACGGCCATCTTTTTGAAGTAAAGTCCTGAATGCATCTGATTTGAATCTTTCACTGCACTTTGAGCAAACTTTACTCAATCGATGAGAGCCGTAGAAGGAGGGTTCAGACGTGTAATTTTCAAAATGGATGTAAAGATTTGAAAGAGGTGTTCAATTTATTTCGTGAATTCCATACATGTGCGCTCTGGTTTATAATTTTTTACATTGAATTACAATTACATGGGTAACTATAAGTCAGACCTTCAAGATTGCTAACGCGACTATCTCTAGAAGATTAAAACAAGAGTTCCAAATCGAGCATCTCAGAAAAACGAGTCGATGGTTTCGGGCAATCGTCTTGGTCATCTAAAACTGGCTGACCCAATCATTGTGAGGGTCGATTTGGACATCTGGGATGGTCAATCTAGTTGTCTTAAACCTTCGACTCAATCGTAAGGAAAATTCGATTAACGCAGCGGGTCGATTCGAAAATCTGAGTAAGCATTCCGATGATAATCTTTATAGTTATGAGTGGGCAAAATTCGCTACATACTGTGGGTATGAATAAATAGTTTTTTTATCATATATAACTTACTATATCGAACTTATATGAACTTATATAATAAGTTACTGGACTGCATTTTACCCAACAGGAAAACTCGCCAATGAGCCACCAGAGCTTTTAATTACGAGGTACAAAAAACTGTATATTAGGGTGTCTCGAAAATGCTTTTTTTCTTTAGAGAGCAACTATTCACCCAACTTTATTCCAAATCCGAAAAAAATCCTTTTTTTTATTTTTTATTTTAACAGGTGCCCGTTTTGAGTTGAAACTTCCCATGTAAAATGCATGGGGAAAATCGCTTTTTTGATTTTTTAGTATAATTTTTTGCAGTTGAAAGAATTTTACGGGAAAGTATGGGTGCTTGTTAAGAATTATCCAACGAAGAATTTTATGTATCAGACACATGGGTTTGACACCTCTAACACACCCTCACGAGTACCTGAAAACTACCCTTAAAACAAAAACTGTCAATTCTTCATGAATTCGACGAATGTGGTCGGTACGAGGGCATCGGTGGACACGAGTCGAGTACGCGCGTCGCAATAAAAAATCGCTTACATCCTTTAAAAAAAAGAACTATTCAGCTCAAATTTAGTCAAAGTTTTCCTTAAACATCAAGAAACAACTGATTTCGGTACAATGAAAATTTCCGTTTTTTCATTTTGAGTAAAAAACTATCAATTAAATTAAAATGTCTTTCATAAAAGTTGTGCGGGTCATCGAGCCGCATATAGTCATATAGTCCGAGCACTAAGGACGTTCTGGAATCCACACGCTCAATTATTTACTCAGAAGATAAATGTTCTACCAAGAAGACGAATTTTTAATAACATACATAATATTTTAGCAAAAAGATTTAATTTTGAAACCAAAAAGATAACTTATAAATAAAAAGTTTAACTTTCAACACACAAAGTATGATTGTTCAACTAAAAAGCTTTCCTTTAAAGATAAAAAGATTAATTTTCTACAAAAGCGTAGAATTTCCACCATAAAATTTCATTCATTTCAACAAAATAGTTCAATTTTCAACCAATTTATAAGGCAAAAGACGAATTTTCTACAGAGCAGTAGAATTTTTACAATGAAAGTTTATATTAAATGTATATTTTAATTTTCAATAAAAAATTCGAACTTCCAACGGAAAAAGCAATTTTTTTAACCATATAGTTTCATATACACCTGAATGTGGAAAGTACCGCCAGACAACTTTTCATTCTAGGCCTATTAAGTATACAAAAATCACAGAAAATGTGCAACATCCTTAAAAAATGAAAAATATTATTAATAGAAAAAACTAATGTTTTACGAAAACCTGCATTTTCTAACGCAGACTTGAATTTCTAGCCAAATTCCTTAATTTGAAAGACTTACAGACGATTTTTCTATATAAAGGAATAACATTTTTAAACCGAAAATAAAAAAATTTAACCAAAACTTGAACAACAATAGAAGATTAAGGTTTTCATTGAAACATTAATTCTAAATTAAGGAAAATGAATCTTTCGCGAAACACTTGTATTTTTGAAGCAAATAGTCGAATTTTCTATACAAAATATTGAAATTTCAAACCCGATAATATGAATTATTAATGAAAAAGTGAATTTTCAATTGAATATTAGTAAAATTTTAAGTTAAAATCAGGATATTTTTAACTATGTCAACAAAATTTTGGAAGGACCGTTCTTCCATGTAGAACGAATGTCAGGTTCCGTAAAGTTTGACCTTCTAACTTTGACCATCTATTTTTCTCCGTGTGGGCTAAAAATTAGTCAAAAATTGACCCGGAAAACTGTTTTGTTTCGATTGCTAAAATCAATGAATTAGGTTGGAATTGTTTCTCCATCCACCATATTCACAAGATTTGGCCCTTTAGCGACTATCATCTGTTCTCTAACCTTAAAAAATGGCTCGGAGGTAAAAAATTTCAGAGCAATGAGGAAGTCATCGATGCTGTAAATGAGTATTTTGAGGGACTTGACGAATAGCTCTACAAAAATGGCATCACTGCATTAGAGCATCGTTACAAGAAATGCATCAGTCTTGAGGGAGATTATGTTGAAAAATGAAGTGAAGAAAAAAACGACAAAAAATTTTTTTTTTCCTTATCAGGCCGGAAACTTTTCACCCCAGACTCGTAGGTACAGTAAATCTGTTAAGTTACAAGAGTTTTATACCAGAAAAGATACATTTTGAGTCCAAAAATTCGAATTTTTGAACGAAGAAAGATTTCTTTTTAACAGAAAAGCTGTAGTTTGACCAAATAATTCAATTCTAAATAAGTTAATTGGATTTGTAACCATCCAGCTCTATTTTTCACGAAAAAGATAAACTTACGAACGAAAAATTAGATTATCGAAAGAAAATTTATTATCAATCAAACAATTGATACAACCTAATTGTTGAATTTTATTTCTATCAATCAGGGAGTTGAATTTTTAATAAAAGAAGAAAGATTAATGACTTTTTTTGAACCAGAAACACGCTTTATCATACAAGGATTCGAATTTTTAACCAAGAAATATTTATTGTCATAAAAGAACAAATTTAATTAAAATAATTGAATTTTCAAACAAAACACTTGACTGGTCTAGAAAAAAGTAAAATTTGTAACACAAAAATCTAAATTTTCAACGGAACAGTTGACTTTTTTTAGCAAATAGGACAATTCTCCCTCGAAAAGATTAGCTTGCTACCAAATTGTTGAGCTTTCAAGCCATCAGGTGAATTTTCTGTAAGAAGTTGATTCCTAACAAAATTATTAAATTTTTAACTAAATATTAAAATTTTGTTATGTACCCGGCTATGAAGCCTGTGTAGAGGGGTACCAACAGTGCGTGGATGTGCAGAGACGTAGAGTGTCCCGATAGTGGGCGGAGAAGTGGAGACAAGGGAAGCCGGTGCTGGTTCGAAGTAGATTCTCTGTGTGAGAGTAAGACAGAGAGAGAGAGTTCGTGTACCGTGAGGAGCGATAAATGTACTCTCTTGCCCACCCCCTTCCATAAGCTGTTGCCAGGCCGTCAGGCCATCCATGTAAAGGATGGACGTTAGTTTTATCGCTAAGAAGCGTGGTCGGCGAATGCGCCTTGGTTGTTTTTATTTGGTGGGAAGGGAGAGGGAAAGGTGAGGGAGTAGGAGAGAATAGAGAATCCTGGGGTGAGTGCGGGGGCCCAAAGTGGATTCACCAGCGACCTCGACGTCGAGGTCGTGGGTTCTTTCCCGATTCTGCAGGGGGGCCCCGAAGATGCTGGGACCTGCAAAATCAAGCAATTTGTCCCGAGAGGGAAATGGTGAAGAAGGAGGCACCAGCAAACCCCGCGGGCGTTCGGCAGAATCTAAACAATCAACAAATATTGGCCGGATTTCTTCGTTAGGGTCCTTCCGGTAACGCTGTGTAATTTCAACCGGCGGAAAACGGGAGTGACGGTTTCCCTAGAAGGCCGGCAACCGTAAGGGCAAAGGTTCCTTACGATCCCTCGGGCGTCGATGACGGAGGTCTTTAGTGCCCTCCTTTCCCCGCCTAATTCCCGTTAGGGCCCACTCGCTCTCTCCATACAACGCCGGGGCTTTCCGATGGTATTGGCCGGGGACGACCACGTTGTCCTCGCTCGCGGCGGTAAGATAAGCGTTGCGGGCGGCGGACACTGCGGCTTCGTTTCTCCTGGTCTCGACAAGCGGCTTAGCGTTGGCCCGCTGTCGAGATTGTTCGTCACGATGTTCACGGCGACGATTTTCGGCGTCTTCGAGGCGGCGATTACAACGTGCATCCTCCTCTATTTGCCGCCGTCGGTAAAAGTCATTGATCTGGGCTCGTTCTAGCAGAGAGGAAATAGAATTTCTCCTGCGAGGCGTCCTTCTAACAACGGCGGCATTAACAGCCCGCAGGGCTGCTGAACGATGATGACGAGGGGCGTAACAGCGACTTCTTGTCGCCGAAGAGACTTCCTGGACCCGTTCTGCTGGGGAGCGGGGTGCCCGAGCGGCTTGTTCCGCTCGACGGCGGCGAGTACGCTCACTAGCTTGCATGCGCTCCACACTCTCAGTCATCAAGAGTGTTGTGTTTTGGAGAAACACGGCATAACGACGGTAGTTAGCGGCAGTACAAAGTACAGGCCTCCTGACCTGTCACTTCTTTCGTCGACTGAAAAATTCCCCCTTACAGCGTAAAGGGCGAGTCCTGTTCGACTGCCTTACTTGCTCAAACGAATTAAATCAATCCCCAAACTGGGGAAGAGCCGTGATTCGGTATTGATTGGAAGACGAACAAATTTCTGTACCGACTTATTTGGGCGGCTAGCGATCAAAGAATCGGAAGCCTGTCCAGGGACGGAGACCTGACGCTGTCGATGATGGGTGGAAGCCTGACCGGAGACGGCAACCCGACTCAAAAGGCCACGATGCAGGAAATTTATTGTTGGCTTTCTAGTACAGAGAGCTGCTCGATATTCGCTTGCAGATTCTGAAAACCGACTGACTCTCCTCCAGAGCTGCCAGATCGTAGATGAAATTTACCCCCACCATACCTACCGTTTGGGAGCCGCAAAACAGAAAGTGCATGATTAC
>NC_046658.1:151767160-151773013 GCF_010883055.1 Belonocnema kinseyi
CCTACCGCACGACCATGAAACCACCACCGGCAACCGCACAAACATTAAGGCGCTTCCTCAGGCTTGAAAATTAGCCCATGTATTACTCTGCAAAGCTTTTCTCCTACAATTCTGAATTATTTCATTTCATATTTCAACCACAGAATATAAATGCCTAAACACAGAATCAAACAGACAGCTTTTTTCGAAAAATAGTTTGGTTCTTCTATTATTTCAATTAATTGAAAATTGATGGATTTTTGCGCCTGGGAAGCAGCAAACCGCCACCATGAGTTTACTTATGGCGAACGGAGTACTGGGGCCTGTGTCTTGCTATGAAACTGCAGGTGGTCTACAGTGTTATTTTTTTAAGATACTTTAAACATCGTAAAATTTTGGATCGAGCCCAGGATTTAGATTGAGTGCCTGTTGTGCTTAACTAAACTTTCCTTTTGTTAGAGTATACAGCCGGTTTAAAGAAAGTAAAAATAATTAAATATTAACAAATTTCATTTTAATATTCTGTATAACGACGAGACGATCAAAAAAAAGATAGAAAAAAATCGGTTAATCCGTTTCTTTTTCTGGATGTGCCTTTTGTCTCTCTTCTCCGATTGTACGACGAAAAATACTGAAAAAAGATACTGCGCCCAGAATTGGAAACTGTTGAATCGGAAAAGTATGGAATTTCCATTTATTTGATTTTCATTTTCTTATCAATTTCATTTAATTTTTTTATTTTCATTTTATTATTTTCTTTTCATGGTCACAAATTTCAATTGAAAACTCTGCAATCATAGACATTCATAATTTTCCTATCTTTTTTCATGAATCTTTTTTTGTTTTAAATACAACTGCTTGTGTCACAGTCAGCGGCTTAGTCGAGATTTTTTGAGGGGGGGGGGGGGGGGGCTTCGATTTTTTTTGGAGGGGGCTTCGGGTTTTGTATAGGCAAAGAGTGGGGGGAAATGGAATTGAATAATGAAAATACTTAGTTTCGTGTGTGTGGGGGGAATCCCCCCTTGGCTGCGCCGCTGGTCACAATGAATGTGCTCTTGGCCAGAATTGATTAAATCTTTTGCTTCAAGATTCATATTTTGTGGTTTAAAGGCATGTGACACTTACAGTTTCCCCGGCTTTTTTCCACAAAAATGAAAATTTTCAAAAACTGAATTCGGAGATGCTATAAAATATCATAACAGACGCCCCCAGACTCTTTTTTGAGGGATAATAACAAAAAAATTTATTGTGCTAAATAAAAATTTTATGCATTATTTTGAGGTTACGTCGTCTTTCATCTCTGCCTTTCCGATAATCTGGAAATTATTTATAAAATAAACTTTTTTGATTGCCTGCAAACAAGGTTAGTTCCGGGAGATTAGTTACTATGTTTATTTGCAAGTCCAAAGTTTTCGGCCAAAAATATTGTGTAGTTTGGAAGTAACGCACCGGAGAATTGTAACATACATAGCCTCCAAATGTACATACGTTGTTAGCAATATCAAAAATTTTTTTGAAAAAAAAACACAAACAAAGTGTGTGGGGACGTCCGTTAGCATGTTCGTTATCATTTCCCAAATTTTTAAGACAAAATATTGATTATTCTAGAAAAAAAGCCGTCGAAACCTAAAACTGCTAAAATCTATACTAATTCCTAAGCGCTATGCAATTAATGAGATTTTGCTAAATTACAAGATGGACTGTCTACGAAATAAATTCATACTAATAATATTACCCCCCCCCAGCGCCCTAGACATAACCCAAAAATGAAAAACTACATTTTTGCGTTCATTATTGTTACTTTTGAGCAAAAATATCATAATTTTGATACATTTCTTTTAATGTTTAATAAATTTTTATTTGTTCAAAGAATTTTCATTTGCTGAATCAGTTTTTTTTTGAATAACTAAATAGTGCATTTCATGACTGTATAGTGTATACAAAGAATAGATTAAACACTTTTTAATTGTTTGTGCAAATATAATTTGTTTAACTAATTACTTTTTGAAAAATACTTTTGAGATCGTATTTTCTGAGTTAAATATAATATTCAATGATTTCTAGTACTAGTAAATTCTGATAAAATCTGAATGTTATTGTTTATCCAATTAATTATTGTTTCTTTGTTTAAATTTGTGTCTAATTATGTATGAATAGTTTACATCAAGAAAACAACAACGGCAACAACAAACAGAAAACATAAAGATCAACAGAAAGTTGTTTAGGGTGAAAATTTAGAAAAAGTGGACATCTTTGTCTCACTTTTTAGAAATTTTGAATATAAACAATGAATTATTGTTTAAATAATTACATAATGTTATTACAAAAAATTTTTACTCTAAACAATGACAAATAATTACATTTCAATCAGAAAATACGATTACTTTTCACATTTTTTAGGATTAAATAGTTGCTTGAATAATTCACATTTCTTTAAACAATTGAGAAAGTAGTAGATTCAAGAAAAGATAGAAAAATTATGAATGTCTGTCAATAGAGAGTTTTTTTAATTGATAATTGTGGAAAAGCAATTGCTCGAAAAAAGGTTGCGAATTGCATAGCCCGACAAGTTTCAACCTTGAAAATAAAATATAAGGAAATTCCATACTTTTCCGATTCAAAAATTTCCAATTCTGGGCACAGCATCTTTTTTCAGTCGTCGTTATGTCATTTTTAATTTCTCTCAACCGGCTCTATTCTCTAACAATAGGAAAGTTGAGTGAGACATGGCAGGCACTAAATCTAAATCCTGGACTCGATCTAAACTTTTACGATGTTTAAAGTATCTTAAAAAAATAACACTGTAGACCACCTGCAGTTTCATAGCAAGACACAGGCCCCAGTACTCCGTTCGCCATAAGTAAACTCATGGTGGCGGTTTGCTGCTTCCCAGGCGCAAAAAATCCATCAATTTTCAATTAATTGAAAGAATAGAAGAACCAAACTATTTTTCGAAAAAAGCTGTCTGTTTGATTCTGTGCTTAGGCATTTATATTCTGTGGTTGAAATATGAAATCAAATAATTCAGAATTGTAGGAGAAAAGCTTGGCATAGTTATACAAGGGCTAATTCAACCAAATAGTTGAATCTTTAATCGAAAAGAAGAACAATTTAGTACCAAGAAAGACGAATTTTCAACAAAATACATGCTTTTTCAACGATATTGTTGTATTTTCAACTGAAAAAAATAACTTTTCTAAAAGTTGATTCTTCAACTAAAATTTGAGTTAAAAAAATTAACTTTTAATCGAAAATGAAACAAATTTTCAATAAAATAAAATTCTTCGACAGAAGAAATGAAAATTTATTCAAAATGATGATTTTCTAACCGAACATAAATTTTCGACTAAAAAAGATAAATTGTCAATGAAAAGATGTGATAAATCAGTTTTAAGTTCTATAAATACTAGACAATTATGTGCGCGCGCTCACTCTTCTACTCATTTTTATCATTTGCTCAATTTTGTAATAAAAATTTATTTGTTAAAATTTTCTGAACACTTATATA
This sequence comes from Belonocnema kinseyi, assembly GCF_010883055.1. Lineage (NCBI taxonomy): Eukaryota > Metazoa > Arthropoda > Insecta > Hymenoptera > Cynipidae > Belonocnema > Belonocnema kinseyi. Next base: position 151,770,648 of record NC_046658.1, read on the forward strand.
CTTGTTCGCATATTACGTAACGTTATTTTAAACACTTTTACGTTCCCAGACCCTGACTGCAGTCACGTAACTTTTTTTGTATTAGTTTCAAAATATTAATAGACGTTTTGTAAGTAAAAACAGATTGTTAGGATGAAGTGCAGTATAGAAATAAATTGAACACTATTTTGACGTAACACAACAATGCCTTTTTTCTATTTTTTAGTTACACACATTTTCAAATTATTTACAAGGAAAGAAGTATCAGCAGTTTTGTTTAGAATCATATAAATTTGATAATTTTCATGAGACAATTAGGAAAGATTTTAAAATATTTCAGGTATGTGAAAAAAAGTATTTAGAAGATTTAAAAAATATATATTTTATTTTACAGGATTTCACAAATTATTAGAAACATTTTAGCTTTTTCAAAAGATATTTAGGGCTTTTATAATTTCAGAAGATATGATAAATATTCCATAAATTTTCGGAAATGCTTCTAAGGTTTAAAATATTTTAACGAATTTTAACGAACTTACGAATTTGAAGAAAATTATAAAAGATTTTTGAATATTTCAGATTCGTCAACAAAAAATCTAGATTAAAAAAATATATATTATACGGGATTTTACAGAATAATAGGAAAAGTTCGAGCCCTTTTAAAATTAAATATCTATACAATGCCTCTTAAATTCTTAAAAAGAAAAAAACCCCTTTTTTCAAGTTTTATGAAATAATTTGAAACGTTGTGTAATCTTTTAAAATGAGCTGTTAAGACTGATTAGTAAAACATGGTTTGAAATTTTCCCATGAATCTAAACAATATATTTTTCATGCTTTTAACGCCCTAGAAAATTTAGATTACCTAGATTTGAAATAACTGTCTTAAAGTCTTCCAAATTTTTTTAAAAACAATTTTGATATCTTTAAATTTAAAAATTATTATTTCAAAGTTAAATATTAGTTGCTTAAAAGTTTCCCATAACTGTTAAAAAAAATGCAATCTCAAAATCTTTCGAAATTGTTAAGACTATTCTGTTGTTCTCATTCATAAAATAAGTTTTTTCAATAATTTTATTTTACTTATCTCTTTGAAAATTTAAAAAAAGATTACCTAGATGAAAAAAAGGAAAAATTTTTTTCCTCAAAAACTCTGGAACTATAATATGGTAGCAAAATGCGAAGAAAAATTATTGCACAACATAAAATACTTAATTTAAAAAAAAAGTTATAATTGAATCTTTATCAAGTTTGATGTTTTGAAGAAATTAATCATCTAACAATTAATTGATTTTTTCATTCATATCACATTCATTTCTGCAAATTTGTTTTATTGGTAATTTTTGATACTAATTTCAGAAAAAAATCAAACATATTTTCATATGATTTGAAAAATTGAATGCTAACACACATTTCAGTACATCAGAATCATTTGAAAAATTATCTAATTGGCATAATATAATTGTAAATATAAATTAACTTTTAATATTCAAATTATATTCAATATTCCATTATAAAACCTTTAAGTCAATAATTAAATGATGTTACTTCAATTTCAGGAACTAAGTTTTCATCTTTGTTTACTTTAATAATCAAAAAACGTTAATTAGCTAATAATCAATTGGTCATTTCACAAAAGAAAAACCATTTAAATATAATTTTGTGATAAAACATAGTAATGAATTAAAACAACATAAAAAGCCTCAAATAATTTGTTCCACTGATTTTAAATTTTATTTACAAAGATTACATTTTTTAGTGTCTTAATGTTAATTGAAGGGAAAAAATGAAAACATTTTTACATATACTTTTGAAAATTAAATAAAGATATTAATCTCAGAACATCAGCATAAATCCGAAAAATTACTTAATTGAAACAGACGCAATTTAAAAATAAATTGATTTATATTATGCAAATCATATTCAATGTTCCATTATATAACTTGTAACCTTTCTGGGATTCTCTGTTTTTTTCCGCGTTTCCATCGTCATCGCGCTGTCGCCCCGGATTTTGACCGGGTGATGAGTCACGATGGCGAGGACTGGTTGTCCGATTAAAGTTTTGCCTCTCACCGTCGTGCTGGCGCTCCGGATTTTGACCGGAGGATGAGTCACGAGGGTGAGAGCGATTACGCCCCCCCGAGCGGGAGGGGGTCCTTGACAGTGACATTTAATGCTAGAGGTGGTATGAGAAAATGCAGTAAGAACTCAACATGTAAAATAAAATATATATATATATATATTTTAATCTTGATGGTTAATACGATACAAAAATATGAACAAATTCTATTTCTATATTTAACAAAATTGACTACCGTGATTTGGTCTCGTTACATTGTTTTTGGCACATAATACTTCGCAATTCTTACTTCCTACTAATTAGAGTT
>NC_046658.1:151773113-151775466 GCF_010883055.1 Belonocnema kinseyi
TGGCAACGCAGTGTGCACGCACTAAGTGCGCGTTCACAAAGTGCTGGCAGGACGGGTGCATTCTTGCATGCATTTCGTGCGCGCACCAATTGCTATCTGGGAAGCGTTAGAGTTCAAGAACATAACCTCAAATATTGTGAAATCATGCGTAACAATAATCTAACATGTAGCTGTCAGGGTTCGGAACCGTCCGTAAGTCGGGCAAATATTCCTAAGCTGGTTTTTGTTCCTTAATTGGAATTCAAATTATTGTTTATTTAAATATATTGGTTTCTTTGTTTATATACAAGTGATTTGTGAATAATTACTGCTCTCGCATGCGACGCCGCTCCTGGCCAACCCTCTCCGCTTTCCCCTACTTCTGATCTAGCCAAGCCTCGTCACTCGTAATTAATATAACCCTATTTAATGGAAGAAGTTCTGAAGTTAATTTTATATCCTACACATTGCTGTCTTTTAGCTCGTCTTTTTGTGAAAACTAGCTGGCGCTCAACTTTTACAAATGATTGGTGAATCTCGTGGTATCACCGACATTCACATATCTTAATAAACTAAACTTTAAAGCTAAAAAATAGGTTATATTACTTAGCCTCATTCATCGATATTTCTTCACAAAGGTGTAGAATTAGTAAAGTTACTTTTTTTATTAAAAATGTAACTTGTAGATAAATATCCTGTATTTTGTTAATTGTTATAAACAAAATAGTTTGGATGAAATCTTTATTCCGCATTTTACAAGTTACACATATACAATAGAAATATATACAACCTCCCCAGAGGCAAACAAAAATTACCTGTGCGGGGGTACTGATTAAAATTAACTTACATATAACTTAAAACTAAAATATAAAAGAAAAATTCTGTTGTTAACATAAAAAAGCTTTTGGACTAAATTACAACATTAGGCTAAAATATTGGATTTTATCCATTTTTTCAACGTATATCTGTTCGAACTTTTAGATATATCTAGTAATTTATATTCATTGGGTAGACGATTAAACAATTTGATAGCTTTGACATAGCTGTTTTTATTATTAACAGTTTTGTAATTTTTTGATATTTGTATATTTTTATTTCTATTTACACTATTTGACTTAGAAAATTTAACACTGTTAACATTATAGTAGTAGTGGAGTGATTCATAGGCAAATAATTGCCTAAGGTTCATTGGGTTTTCACTTACAAAAATGTTTTTATTTACAATTTTCAATAGTCTTTTTTGAACATTTTGCAATAAGTTCAGATAATTCATGTAGGCTCCACCCCAAGCAATTATTCCATAATTTATAATGCTGTGAAATAAAGCATAGTTGATAATTCTTAATATATCAGTTTTCATAAATTTAGAAATTTTATAGAAAATGTGAATTAAATACATGGTCTTATTGATTATGTATTCAATATGTTTATCCCATTTTAAATTGCCGGGAATACAGGGATACGGAAGGCGTTCAGGAATGAATTGATGAGCTAGTTATCAAACTACAAATCTTTATTTGTCGGCGAAAACGGAAGACACACGTAGAACGATGTTTACAGCGCAGACTGCTGAACTGGAATGCCGGAGGCAACCGCAGCGCCGGGCGCTGCGCCCTCTCTGCTGTACAAGCACACACGCACATGCGTACGTGTATAAGCGAGCGTTGGATATTCGCATATACCAAACACTCCCTCCCGAGTATCACGCATCGCTTAATATAAACTTATCTCTAGTTACAATCTTTGTTATAAATTAAAAATAGACCTTTCATTTTGATTAATAAGTGTAACTAGAATAGATAATACAGATCATTTAATATCAAAACTCATTTCTTTTAATCGCGTCGCTAAATTCTCATCTCAAATCTTTTGGTAACTTTCTTATCACATGATAGGATATCTTGTCTCCAGTAATCTCCAAGGAATTTGATCGTCTACACATCCAAAGATATTATAAACGTAGATGCGGTGCGGGCTTAGTTGGCTGCCATAAATATAGACGGCGCGTCCGGCGAAAAAAGTCACTTCCCCTCTACCCACCGCTCCCCGTAGAAAGCACCCTTCGATATAATTTACCAAGAGCCACTTGGAGCGCTGTAAGCAGCTCTCGGCACACCGATGGTAAACTTAGCTTGGAAAAGAATCATTGAAATTAAAATTAAATTGACAATTAATGCGTTTTTACATTTCATAACAAACGTAAAATATCCACGCTTTGTAAAACATGGTTATTTTAATCACTGACAATGAGTTGACTGGCAGAGTAATAATAAGTTAATAAATCTATAACTGCTGTTTGGGTCAAACCTGTATTTCGTGTTAGGATTTCTCTTCTTTAAATCAGAAAACTTTGAACCCTCAGAGCAGAGGCTAA
>NC_046658.1:151775566-151797801 GCF_010883055.1 Belonocnema kinseyi
AGATCTATTTTATTTGTACATGTATGTATACACATATGTATATACATGATTGCGCATATTTTACTTTTATTTTATCTCATCTATAATTCATGCATACAGTGTTGTGCGGCGAGAAATTCTCGACTGTACGCACACTAATAGCGACGTCTCGCCCGTGCAGTATATGCATTTGATTGCGACACACAGCGGTTAAACGTGTCCTCTTATTTTTATTTCTCTCTCTATATGCGCGAGCCTGACCACCGACAACGAGCGCGCGCGTCGCCGCTCGTCTCCTTCCCGCTCGACGCGAGCAGCCAACATGGCGGGCTCGCGCATTTCCCTCTTTCTCTGCGCGCGGGCTCCTTGTCTCCGTCACGGCGCAACGGCAGCTCCTTCTGCCTCTCCAACGACTCCGCCATTGCAGCAACAGGTGTGCCTCGTGCTCGTGCCTGTTTGTTTAAGCTCATTCTCGTTGCTTTTTCCCGTCGCTCCTTTCAGCATGCAAACCGCACACAGCACTTTTGTTTTTCGAATCGCAAATCTCGTCGCACCTTTCCCCTCGCACACTCACGAATCACACACGTCGCGACTTGCTCGACAAAACACCTTCGCGTACCCAGCAGATTTTTCTCTGCGCAGTGGAAGCGTGCTGGGCCCATAACCTGTCGGGGATACAGGGATATGGAAGGTGTTCAGGAATGAATTGATGAGCTAGTTATCAAACTACAAATCTTTATTTGTCGGCGAAAACGGAAGACACACGTAGAACGATGTTTACAGCGCGGACTGCTGAACTGGAATGCCGGAGGCAACCGCAGCGCCGTGCGCTGCGCCCTCTCTGCTGTTCAAACACACACGCACATGCGTACGTGTATAAGCGAGCGTTGGATATTCGCATATACCCAACATAAATTCTGATCAATAATTAATCCTAGATATTTACAGTATTCTACTTTCTTTATGTATTTATCTTCTATTTTTATCTCTAAGTGTACATGAACGCTATCACAATAATTACCAAAAGTAATAAATACAGTTTTTTCTAAATTCAAAACTAACTTATTTAGTGCTAGCCACTCCTCTACTATTACAAGTAGATTGTTCATTTTTGTTTCTACTTCTTTCTAAGTTTCATCAATAGAAAAAATGGCAGTGTCATCAGCATAGGAGATAATAGAGTTGTCTGGCATTTGTATTAGTAAATCGTTAACATATATTATAAAGAGTAGTGGCCCAAGAATTGTTCCTTGGGGTACACCAGTGTTTATTATTTCAAAAGCACTCTCATTATCTCCTATTCTGACTTTCTGAAGCCTATTCGACAGATAACTCTTTATTAAATCGTACGCTTTTCCTCGGATACCATAATTATATCATTTATCTAGCAGGATATCGTGGTTGACACAATCGAAAGCTTTAGCTAAGTCTAAAAAAGTAATTGCTATAGGCTTACTCTTATCTAGATTATCATAAATAGTTTTAGTAATAAGAGTTATGCATCTTTCGTTCCTTTATTTTTGATAAAGCCAAACTGGTTTTCTGATAATACTTTGCTTTTCGATATGAAATTGTATAGTCTTTTATCTATTATTTTCTCTATAATTTTAGCAATATTAGATATCAAAGATATCGGCCTATAGTTACAAGCTTCATATTTGTGACCAGATTTATAAATTGGTACTATTTCAGCTACTTTGAGCGAATCCGGCCAAATCGACTTCTCTATGCATAAATTGAAAATGTGTGCCAAGACATCAGAGATGTATGGAGATAAATTTTTTAGAGTTAGTGTGTTAATTTTGTCTATTCCACCATTTTTATTTTTCATTTCATTAATTATTCTCTGTACTTCAAGGTAGTCAGTTGGTAGTATAAAAAAATTATTGGAGTTATATAGTCGTAAATTTAAGTTTTTACTATTGGGTTTCTTTTTGACATTTCTGGATAGATTTTCACCTACTTTACAATAATAGGAGGTGAGGTGTGACGCTATTTCCTTTTGATCCCGTATTTTATTATTATCATTATCTAGTATGTAGTTTATGTTATGATTAATTTTCCTCTTTTTCCCTAATTTTGTGTTTATTATATTCTACAGTTGTTTAGCATTGTTGCAATTTTTATTTATCAGATTTCTATCATATTTTATTTATGCATCTCTTATTACTTTATCTAGAATCTTCATATAGCTTTTATATTGTTTTTTGAGATACACGTTTATTGGATCATGCTTAAGCTTATTATAAAGTACTTCTTTTTTTCACAGGATATAATAATGGCTTTGGTAATCCAACTTTTTCTTGGTTTATTTTTATTGTTGCGATTATTATTTGTCTTTCCTTGTTTTATTTTATCTATACAATCTTGTATATTTTTGATTAGCCCATTAATGGCTTCATTCGGATCATGAATTAGTTTATATTTTCCCCAGTCTATTGATGCTGCAATACTGCTCATTTTTTTATAATTGTAGAAGTATTTGTGTTCAAAGTTTTTCGGTTTAGGTCGTTTATTTATTTCAATGAAAAGTGGAAAATGATCAGTAAAAGGAGTCGATACTTTGAAAGTTTTTGTTTGTATATTTTTATTCTTTATAAATATATTATCAATGCATGATCCTTCTCTTGCAAGAGGCAGCAATAGATTTCTTAGAAAAAATTAGTTTTAGTCGATATTGTTTGTCTGATAATAGCTATTTGAATTATCTTGTCTTCTATAATATATATGTATATATATAAAGTTAAAATTCTAAGGTCGAATCTTGACCTTGAAGCATCTTTCCATAGGAATCTAACCTACCACGATGAAAGGATTTTTCTCGCGGACCAACTTGAATTTTATTTTAAATATAACAAAAAAATACTTTACTTGTTTATCCATTACAATATTTCTAGGTTTCAATGCATAATATCCTGATAAAACCTACAAAAGACAGGATTTGATCACTTACCTCGGAACGTGTCTACTAGGGATTCTAGTCCCCGTTCCTCCAAGATCCGATGCATCTTCAATTCGGCCATTCTCGTTCTTTGATACTGTGAAATATGTATTTTCTATAATTAGTTTTTTAAAAACAATATTTCTACTTCAGGGAAAAAAGGATGAACTTTGGATACATGGCTAAGATAGAATTTATTCGAGCAGCATGCTCGGTCAAAGAGAATACAAAACAGACTGCCGGCGCCTGGAGGCCAAGCCGTATATATATCAAGGGTGGGGTCGACCTTTGGACTTCCCGTTAGACCACTTCACAGATACAATCAGACCCGATTAAATGCTTCCCTGGCACTATTTTGTTGCACGGTTAAATCAAAACTGAAGTTCGAATTTCAGAGACGAGTTTTTCGCCTAGCACGACGCCATTTTAAACATGTTGTCATGGATGGTGAAGTTCTGGCGGCGCTGTTCCTCATGATTCGAAAGAGGGCGCATGCGCGGCCGCGCGTTTGGTTAGCTCAAAGAAATTTCTTGGTAGAGTTAACAAACAGGGTTAACTAAATTTTTTGTTTGAGCCAAATAAATTCTTTGGTTAGAACAACTTATTTTTTGGTAATGTCAACCAAATTTTTGTAAATCGAACAAAAACTTCTCAACCAAATTATTTTGTTGACGTGACATTATTTTTTTTCTCAGTGCATGACATCTTTTGATAAGATTCGGATAGACCAGTAATTTCCGCTACAACTTCAGCATGCGCAAAGAAAACTCGGGCAACATTGCACGCATTTGTTGTTCCACCCCCAAACTGTTTAAACCAACTCCTTTCTAGCCAGTAGGTATATCTCTAAAGTTTTGATTAATGTGAACAGATATCTCCTTGAAGATAAAGCTTGCACAGAAAATGCAGCAGTTAACATTTAACTCCATTAACTTGTTTATAACAATTAACAAAATACAGGATATTTATCTAAAAGTTGCATTTTTATTTAAAAAAAAGTAACTTTATTAACTATAGCCTTTGTGAAGAAATATCGATGAATGGGTCTAAGTAAATATCGCAAATATAACCAACTGCAAATTTTAAGTTAAATAACAAATTATTAAATAACAAATTCACAAAACGTGCACTTTGTAACAGCGATTTCCAACTTTCGTTTCAATAACTGTTAACCCCGTCCTGGCCAGGGGTGGCCCAGGATGGAAATCGTTGCTACCTAAAATAACTGGCAGCCACTTACCTGTGCGCGGCCAGACTAAGCCTTCGATTCCACCGAGTTCGCGGGTCCTTTCGACCCACGATCCACTCACGAAGCCCGTTGATTTTCTTTTAACTAGGCGCCAGGTAGAATGCCCTACTCCTCTTACACGACTACTCGATACTATGGAAGGGATAGGTTCCACGGGGCGAGAGAGAGAGAGAGAGACAACACCCGACACAATCCCACCAAAAATTCAATAAAATTACTTAAGCATGATAAACATTATATTTTAAAAGAATAGGCTAACAATTACAAATGACAAGAAACATTTGCGTCGTTGGCGGAAGCCCACAGAATTCCCAAGATGGTGGCGCGAAACTCCCGCGTGCTGAATACCGTCGCGTGGCGTCAACTCCACGTCCGCACACGTCCTTTTGGTAAAGGTTTCCTAGGGGCGCCCGCCCTGACCCTTTTAGGTCGTAATCGTGGTTCGGACGTGCCCTAGTTCCACTGGGGCTCGGGGGTATCGCGCCACCCACTTTTAATAATCCCGTTGCGAAACAACTCCCCTCGCGTGGTCTAGTACGGTCGAACCGCGAGAAGTCGGCACTTGCGGCTGGGAACGCTCACGGTTAGAAGAACAAAGGCTAGGACTCATCAGCTAGGTATTTGGCTAGCTCTTCCTTCTGAGGGGGTTCCATCTCCCTTGAGCTTCCTTCTGGGTTATTACCAAATCCTTTCCAAATTTTTCCGGACGCTCCGGACCGTCGAGCCAAGATACACAGTCCCGGAAATCCTGGCTTCGTTGCCGTCGTCTTCTTGACTTCCAGTGTTTCTGTATCAGCGCTGTTGATTGGCTGGTTACAGTACGCGGGTCCAATCAGGCACTGCCGCCAATGCGCGCCTTCGTACTACCCTTCGCCTCGGTGATTGGCTGCGTCTCACGGGCTATGGGAGTTGCTATAGCTTGACCGGCGGATAGTGAGAAGGTGGCTGCTTCGAGTCTCCGCCGGTGGTGCTACCCGAAGATCTGTTTGGTGCTGCCGCCCGCCGTTCACCGCGGAACTACTGCGTCGTGTGGTTTATGCTAGACCGCTGGTTTCAGCAGTTCCCACTCGTGTTTCAAGATGGCTGCTGCGGGTGCTCGTGTCTGGTTGGCGATGTCTCTGGTAGTAGCGCGATACTGTTGCCGCGGACTCTTGTCGACAACCCTTCACGTTATGTTGTTTGACGTTGGCTGCCTTCTTTGACATTTAACATGTTGTTTACCGCCTGTCACTTTTCTCAGGTGGACAGCTAGTGTACCGGTTAATTTCCGTGTCGTGTCCTAGCCGCTACAACGTTAATCTTCAAATAACTAACTTTAAGACGAACACTAGTGAAACGAAAATAGGGTTGGTGTTGCTGTGGACTTGTTAAATATTATACTGTAGTCCCTTTCAGCTTATAACTAAGTACAATATTAATTGTAATAACCCTTTTAAATACAATAAAAAGTTATTCAGTAGACTAGTCCTGGATCTTGGCTGGACGGTAAGTACCGTTCCATGTTAAAATGTACCCTGTCTTTGTTTAAAATTTAAGCACCCCGGTGTGGCTTCGGCGAGCCTTTACTTAACGTTAAAATTTAATTTTTTTTAACTTTGTTACAACCTCTGCGTTAAAGTTCGATTTTTCATGAGTATTTAACAAAAAAGCTTTAATCCGTTGAAAATTGAGGAGTCGGTTGATTTTTGTCCCAATAAAGTACTTTTGCCCCACTGTGCGTCGGCTCGGAACCTTCTCTCATTGAGCTTGTTGGCACAAGAAGTGCAACCTTCTATGTAGCGCTGAATTTGCCTGTTCATTCCGGGCCAGTAATAATGCTGTTGGATTTGGCGGGAAGTTTTATCTAACGCCCAGTGTCTGTTCTCATGTACCTTAGCGGTAATATTCTGACGCATTTGTGTCTTCCTGATGATTTTCAGGTATATGGCTTTGATTTTGTAATGTTGCCCTAATTGCATTAGTCTTGGAGTTCGATATATGAAGGATGCTGCCAGATTGTAGTCTACTTCTGTGACCCAAAGAGTTATTTCGATAATCCTGGGTTCTTCGGTCCTTCCGTCCTCCCAGATTTTGATCGCTAATTTCAATATGTCGTCAAAGTTCCTGTAGATTGTTAGTGATATAGTTCTGGCCCTCGTTGATTCTTTTCTGGAAATAGTCATCCGGCATTTCCGATGGTATGATACGGGAGTTCTTTATTGATAAAGTTGCTGTATCATGTATGATACCTTATGGTTTCCGGGACGTTGAGGGGATTCCGCTGCTTGCTGCGTTCATAGGTTCTAAGGTTTGTAGAATTCCTTTTGTTTTTTAGGGGTCCGTGTGACCTGTAAAAGATCTTGCACAGCTTCGTATTCGAGGCGATCGGGGTTCATTGGGATATCTTCCTTTTTCTTCACTGGGAACGCTCGGCTCTATGCATCAGCGCTTGCATTGTGTTTTCCTGGCTGTTGTGTGATTCGGAATAGGCGCGAAGACAGGTTGTCGTGCCTGGCGTTCAAGAGCCCTTTGATTGGCTGATGGTCGGTATAGACTTTGAATGTTTACCCATATAAGAGATGCTCATACTGCCTTATGTCCCACACAGTTGCGAGCAATTCTTTCTCTGTAGTCAAGTAATTGCGCTCTGCCGGGTTCAGGCTTCTGCTGACGAAGCTTATTGGATGTTCCTTACTATTTTCATCCAGCTGACTGAGTACAACCCTTAGTCTTTCGTTCGACGCGTCGGTGCATATAATGAAGGGCTTCTTCAGATCGGGGTGCTTTAAGATCGGATATGAAGGCAGCAGGGTTTTCAATTCCGTGAAGGCATTCTCGCATTCTGTTGTCCAAGCGAAGTCGACATTCCAAAACTTTATCTACGTTTTTCTTTAGTTGCTTGACTGTTTCTGGTCCTACTGAGTGCCCGAGATATTCGAGTTCTTTCTCGAGGTACTTACATTTGTCGGGATGTAGTACCAGTTTCGTTTCGTGGAGGCGTTCAAATACTGTTCTTAGGTTCTTCATATGTTCTTTGGTTTTTCCTATCACGATCAAATCGTCCAGGTATATAAAACAGCTTTTTCCTATCAAGCCTTGCAGCTTAAAATTGACCATCCGTTGGTAGGCATTCTTAACCATTCCCAGTGACCCTTGTGCGGGCTGAATGCTGTCTTCTCTATATCCTCTTCTGCCATGGCCACTTGGTAGAATCAGTTGGCCATGTCGAAGCAACTCATGGACTTCGCCGATTCCAGCATGCACAGTATTTCCTCTATTGAGGGGAGTGGGTAGTTATCCTGGATAGTGTGTTCATTTAACTTTCGAAAATCCATGACCAGTCTCCATTTCTGTTTGCCGCTTCTGTCCATCTTCTTTTTCACCATCCATTCGTTAGCCTGGTATGGTGAGAAAGAGGGTCGTATCAAGCCTTTCTCTTCGTATTCTTGAATCTGTCTCTGGATTTCGGGTTGCAGGAGAATAGGGTGTCTATACAGTGGTACGTTGACGGACTTATCCGTTTTTATGTTTATTTGGTGCTCTACGTCTGACACTATCAGCATTAAATCATTAGAAAGGTAAAATATGTTATTAAATTCAATGAGTAGATCTTGCATTTCCTCCTTCAGCTTGACTGGGAGGTGAGATAAGGAACTCTTACTCAGTAACTCGTTTATACGCTTATTATTTATTTCGTTGCGTTTAATTGAATAAATTGGGATTGGTTTGAGGTCATACCATTCATTGATGTGCTGCTTCCTTTCTTTATTCGGTAGTTTATTGTTGAGGATCTTTAAGATTAGACTGTTGCTATTAGTCGTTCGTGTAATTTTACTTTTGTCGGAGGCTTGTTCCACTTTTTCAATTATTATGTCCTTCTTGATCTCTAAATCAACACCTTCGCCGTTTGCGTTTAAGTAAGTATGTCCGTTGGGTTTTTACTTCCTTTGTATACCCCTGGCAGGATTCCTTTGCCATCGACTATGTGGTCTCCTTCAGGTAGCTGGACTTCTATAAATTTGCAAGATGGTTTTATGTGAAAAATCGCTGGGTTGTAGTTTTCTTCCATTGGGATTGAGATGTTCGGCAGATCTAACGTGTCGTTGATGAAATTGGTGTTTGCTTTGTTTGCTTTTAGCCAGTCAAGCAATCCCTCGCCAGGATTCGGCCGGACTGTTATCTATTGCTCTCTAGATCTTCCTATCCGTTTTCTGATACCTTTTGATGAATGTCTCCACTCTTTCATGCATCATTTGGCACATCTCGTCTCTTTCCCTCGCTAATTGGGACAAGGACTTGCCCTTGGAGTCGAAGTCCATGGTAAGTGCTTCCCCTAGGTTTTATATGGTTAGAGGGGGCGGAATTCTCATTACAATGCGTTATGCGTAGCCTTTCAGCTTTCGGGCTTTAATTCCCGTCAGTGCTTCGTTGAAATGGGTTTTCTTCATCACTATGTCTGTAGCCATTGCTTCTGAGCTGTTGTCTAAGATTTAGCCTCGCTACCACTTGTAGATGACTCACTTCCCATGTTTGATGTTTGTCGGTAATTAAACATTTACTATCTGCACATCACACTTATGAAATCGCGGTAATACGTCACTTTTACATTTGTTTTCGAGGTATTCCACTTTATGCGTTGTAGTTGGCGCACTACACTTATTTTCTTGCGTGACACTGTTTAGATTTATAATCCTCACAAATATGTTGCAGATGAATATTCAACATTACCACATTGTATTTGTTCTCCTTGCGTCACTTTTATTTTTGTTTTGATTTATCACCTTTACCATCTATTTCGATGTCTGCGGATTTTTTTTCTGTACTTTTAATGAAAGCTTCAGAGCATTTTTCGAAATTTTGTAGGATAAATAGTTTATTCACAATATGCTCATTAGCTCCAGAATCTACTAAAAAGGTTATTATATTATTTGTAATTTCAGAGCAAGTCTTACCATGAAGTGTAGCTTGAGCTGCTTTCGCACATTTTTATTGACATTTGCATTAAAGGGAGTATGAGGTTAACCTGGATGACCTTATGATTATTTCAAGCTCAACTTTTTTTTATCAGCAACCACAACATTTCAACGACATATGTCACTTCGTCACATGACGTTGAATCGCGGAAATTTAGCTACTCAGGCATAAGTAATTAAAAGGGGCCGACCGGGCAACTGCCGGCGTCCACGCGTGCTTCCTCTTATGGTTAGATTTTCGTTTTTATTTAAGCTTATCCTTTTAACTCAGACGGTCAATCTTAGACAATGTTTTCGATACGAGTTCAGAATAACGAATGAAGTTCAGAGTGGCGTCTGCATCCATCATCTCAGGTGAGAATCGGAGCGCCACTAGTGTCGATCTCCGAGTTTCGCGACTCTACATTGGTCGTGCGCTATTCACAGAGGTTTACAGGAGTGCGCTGACTGCGGGAAACTGAGCGTATCATGATCTGGAGATCATGATTTGCTGCCTTGCAGGCTGATTTTTTTTGGAAAGCCTATATCAGTCATTCTTACAATTGACGTGACCTAAATTCAACTCAGCTAACCCAACCTAACCAAAACTGGCTTTATATAACCCTTTACTTCCATCGCAGATTCTTCTATTCCGTCAAAAGGTAAATGTTAACACAGAAATCATTGTTAGCAATCTCTGTAAATTCAAATTAACATTCAAACTTTGGTTTTACAGTCATCATTTGTGAAGTTTAATGAGTCATGTTCAGCAGTTTCTCTTTTCAGCATCCAACAAAAATCAGCCATCATGACTTCATCCCATTTACCTTGATACCGTTGTTCTATGACTTTCACGTCTTGATGGAACCGTTCATCTTATTCTTGACTGTAGTCACCAAAGTTGTCGGGAAACCTATTCAAATTTTAATCGAGTAAGTGTAATTTTAGATTTACAAAACACCCCCATTTTTTAAAATTCATTACCATCTGAACCACATTTTTTTTTAATTAGGACTTTTTTTGTTCCCCAAGAAATTCGTCGCCACTGCCTTGAAGCTTTCGCAAGCATAGAAGGGGCAGAAGCGTTAAGGAATTCGTTTTACCACGTTGGGCTTTTTGTTGTGAAAAAGTTTCCACGTTGTAGCTTCTTGTCATCACCTAACTGATAGTCTAAACCTACTGCTAGACCTACTTCACAATTGCCATTTATGGCTGGCAACGAAACATACGAATTGTTTAACTCAGCCAAACGTGCTGCCTCAGCCATGACTAACCAGACAAGACTACTAACAATAACTAAAAAAATTAAGTAGATGGAAATAGAAACTCAAATCAAATACTTTCACAAGGGTTTCACCAACTTCGGGACGAGTGTTTCTTGTAATTTCACAAATTGCTTCTTAAATGCAAGTTTGATGTGGATGGGTGGAATCAAGATTTTCCGAGTGTTGTGAGAACCGGGTTCAAATGATTATCTCTCGTGCCAATCTTTTTTTACATAGTAGTTGGCACGATCTCTGCTATTCCACAGGCACAGAAAGCATGGCTCTCTTGTGAAACCAGATTATTGCCCTAGTATCAGTTCTAATTTTAAGATCTCCACAGATTAGCTATTTGTGACTTTGTGTTATGCATAACATAATCATCTTCTTGATTATCATTGCCACCTAAATCGTCGCTATTTTCTTCAGGTTGGTTGCCGACTTCCATGACAGCATCCTTCCAACAAAGCTCGAACTTCTACGTGCCTTCGGACTTATTTCAGTTGGTCTTATTACTGTGGACACATTGATGTATGAGATTTTACTCTTTCTTTTAATGCTGAACCCGGTGTTGATGTCATTCATGCGAAAGTAGCAGTCTTTCATATTAAGATGTTTTCCCCATATAGCTGGTACGGAGAATCTTCAATACATTTAGAAACCTGAATTTCGAGAACGATACAGCATCAGTCTGCAGGAATTTCAGATGATGTGAGGAACCCAATTTGTTTCTTGGTGTAGCACTTTATGACTTAATTTCTTTAAGATGTTCTAGTGCTGACCAGGGTTGCTATCTAATACCCTTTCCAACCTTGGGGAAAACAGATGTGAAATAGTACTAAAAATTGGCTATATAATTTTTAAGAAAAATTTACTAACTGAACAAAAGGGTATAATTACCTGCAGGCGCCAGACGCTTTCTCGGTGTCAGTTGGGATTTTAACTGGATTCAACGATTTACAGATTTTTGGCTCATACGGCAGAGGAATATGTGGGGCTACGAAAAGTCACAGAAAACACCCTTTTTTAAATAAAATTAAATAATACATATTTAATGAAGATTGTAATTAAAACAAAAGTAATTTGGTGATAAATAAATTTATCTAACTAGTTTTATAAAGCAGGAAGTTTTAAAATCACGAAGAGGTTCTCCCTAACACTTGCACGAAAATCGCTTTAAAAACTACATGTATTTTATTGACAAACATTAAAGAAAAACTTCAACTTTCTCAAAGCTACGCTATTTAAAAATAAGCCAGTTCGCGACTCGATATGGCTTCTGCCTGAGTACGAAACAAATTCAATCTACACTCAATCTACATAATCTACACTCAAATTGAACCTTATTATTTTGACAACTCATCTGGAGGACGAAATGCAGATGAAAGGATGGCAGTGTTAATCCCTGTCGGATTTTTGAAGACGAGCAGAACTCATATTCCACAGCCGAAGGCAGGAGGTCACACATTATCGTCCACAGGCGATTTATACTGTACGGACTATAGCACATTACCTATGCAGGTACTTTAATTTTTACATTATAGTGGTTATACCCAAATAAAATAAATACAAATATATGAATTATAGCTTTATTCTCTCTTTCTTTCTTCCACACACTTACACAAAATAATGTTTAATACATATTATACAATACTAAGCCTAATTTGAGTTCGTGCCGGCCATGGATTCATTTTGTAATGTTATTTGATTGTGAAAGTGATCTGAGGTGGGATCCATAACGGGTGGATAGCCACAACGTTACGGCTAATAATAGATGATATAATGAAGTAATAGCTTGATGTTGATCACTGGTCTATTTATTTATTTGAAATGAACTGTGAGGTCTTAATGTATAATGGAAACAACAACCTTTCGATCGTACATCGATGATCTTCAGATTTTTACGATGATGGCAGTGTTTACCTGTATTTAATTAAATGTTGTTCAGCACGCAACTTACAGTTTTTGTTCTGATTATCGGAAGAAAGCCATCTGACAAACTGTCGTCCCATAGTAAAGGTGGACAAATAAATTTTCTCACCTACCGGCCTTAGGCACATAATATGCCCCAAATAAACTAAACCTATCATTAACAAGTTCACGAAATTATAGTTGCTCATACCGAGTTCTAAAACTTATTCGCTGAAGATAAGATTTTGAAAGACACTGAAGCTTACGTTTTCTCCAAGAGTTTACGTCTTTCCCTTCTTTTGCTTTTAATTACTGGTTAGGTAGAGGTAATGGCTCTTCAACAAATTGAGTTTCTTGGCTAACGGCATTTAACGAGACACTGCTTATAACCAAAGTAATTTAACTTTAAGCGCATGTGACGATACAGCCAAATACCTATATTATCGACCTCACTTTTTCAGTTCACTGAATGTTTTTTTTGAACCTAAAAACTTTTTTTGTAAATAAAATATCGAGCTGAAACTTTAGAAAATGTATTAGAGTACAATAAAGTACGTTTAGGTACTGCATTTTGGTAGGAACTTCACTGAAAATGATTTTATCTTTTTTCTGAACCTCGACAATTTTTGAACGTTCGAACTTTTTTTATACATAAAATATCGGTCTCAAACTTTGAGAAATGCAAGAGCCGAAAGAAAACTACGTTTAAGTATAAATCTTAATAATAAAAGAAGTAAAAAAAAATATTTCAACTATCAATTCCATCGGCATCAGCCAGTAATGTTGTACAGGAAAATACGAACCCTGGCGGCCACTAGACGAGGCTCTAGAGGGTTCGTATTTTCGTGTACAAGGTTACCGGCTGATGTCGATGGAATTGATAGTTGATTTTTTTACATCTTTTATTATTAAGCTTTGTAAATAAACGTAGTTTCCTTTAGGTCTTGCAATTTTCAAACTTTGAGACCGATATTTTATGTGTAAAAAAGGTTCGAACGTTCAAAAAATGTCGAGGTTCAGAAAAAAGATGAAATAATTTTCAGTGAAGTTCCTACCAAAATGCTTTACTTAAACGTACTTTATTGTACTCTAATACATTTTTCAAAGTATCATCTCGAAATTTTATTTACAAAAAAAGTTTTTAGGTTCAAAAAAACATTCAGTGAACAGAAAAAGTGAGGTCGGTAATATAGGTATTTAGCTGTGTCAGATGCCCTTAAGACGATGCACACTGCAGTAGATAATGCGTAACGCTGTTGAAATTTTTTGTATCTACTGAATAGTGCCCCCCCCCCCCCGATCAGTATTTTTCTATCATTATTATCATACCTAAATCTTTATTTCGCGATCCTTATTTTCTACTACATCATCCATACGTAGGAGAACTTTTTGATGGTAGTTTCCCTCAGCTCTATAGAGCTGGCACAACATTATCGTTTGATAGAGATTTGGTCTATGCAATAATTTAGGGTTGTATTAATGGCCTTTTGCTAAATTTTTATAACGTAAGGTTGTTTTTAATGGCGTTTCTGCTGGCTTAACGTTAAGCTGGCACCAACATCCTACAAAACACACTAAGAATGTAGTTTAAAATTTTTCTTTAAGCACCATAATTTCAGACTCATTTAAGACTCAAAATATCATAGGCCACAAGTTGACCGAATTTTTTTTATAAACATATAGTAGTGCCAGTTTAACGTTCTAAAAAGTATACGTGCACAAGGTTTAGGAAACGATTCTTTCATGGCACATAATTAAAGGACTATTTAAGGCTTGCGAAATATTATAAAAAAAAGTTTTTTCAATTGTTCAACTTGGATAATTTGGGTGTTTCATATTTGTGGAACGGCCTTTAGTAGTCGATAAGTGTAGATCAGAGAATATATTCCAAGTATGCTCTTATAGTAATGCTGAATTATAGGTTATGAATATTTTATATAATTGTTATTAATAAGGGATTATTGTTATAAATAAGTAAATATTATGTATATATAACGATCACAGACCCTGGCATTGGTATTGGAATATTATTATTATTAATTATGATTAATATGTCTAAATTAATCAAGACATTTTAATGCGATTGTTTCTAATTATAAAACAAAGAATACGAGAATTGAGTATAAAATTATATATCGATGAAAAATTAATGCGACAGTGCGTCGCATTCATGTTGTAACTACTGAAAAAATTGAATTTGATATACGACCTAGACTATATATGTCTAATGAAATGTTTATTGCTGTAAATATTTCAGTGTGGCGGCTTCTGGAACTAATAATACACCGAGATTGCGAAATTCATATTTTACATAGGATTCATTTCTGTTTATCTTTTTGGTTTATAGAAAATCTTATTGGTAAAGAATGTCGAGAAACTAGATTAGAAGGACTAGAACCCTATGTAAAATCTTA
Organism: Belonocnema kinseyi; assembly: GCF_010883055.1. Lineage (NCBI taxonomy): Eukaryota > Metazoa > Arthropoda > Insecta > Hymenoptera > Cynipidae > Belonocnema > Belonocnema kinseyi. Next base: position 151,790,254 of record NC_046658.1, read on the forward strand.
ATTCATAGAAATATAATTATTAATTATAATAACTATTAAGAAATATAAATTATAATTGTTAAGTTAATCAAATTAACTTATTTAGTCTTAAGTTAGAATAAAACAGAAGTTGCACAATTTTGTAACAATTGTTATTTCAAATTGTGCATTAATAAGAAATTCTATCTCTTTCTTCTTAGAATTCGTGTTAAAACAAGGTTAGAATGTGTGAATCACTGTGTGTATTTTTGAATCGTTCCAAGCTTGTTTCAACCCGTATTCACTATGTCTTCAAGGGAGAAATCAGTTTGAAGCTTATTGGTGGTTCATTGATTACATGTAAACTGTAATTGGCCGAACACGTCGTTATTAAGAGTAAAACTTTTCTGGGACTGCCAGTTTGGAAGGTTATAAAAATATGTCCGAGTGCGGGAAAACGCCAGATTTATCTCGGAGCGTTTCTTAAAAAACATGTACTCGCATAATATTTTGTGCACTTTGGGCTTACAAAATTTACGCGAATATCAATCGTGAGAAAGTGAAGTAGTCAAACATTTCGCGAGTATGTAACTTCAAGCTGAATGTAACGATAAATGATTAAAATCATGTCTGCTCCGGAATCCATTTTATTCGATTTATTGAAAATTTTCTGAGACCCGCTTTATGAGCCTTTTCAACTATGTAGAGTTTATGAAGAACTTCATTATATAGTAATTATTGTTTATTCAACAACTGAAACGTATCAATTTACCAGTTCTTGTGCTAATTTGGTCTCAATATCTGACTCTGATTCGAAATCAAATTCGGAAGGAGTTCCGAATTTGATTTGATTTTCGGAAGTGAATAATAAACTGGATTAAATACTGAAGATTAAATCTGGTGGGAACGCGCCCGCTCATATATAATTAATGAGTAACAATTGTGTACGTTTAAACTACTGTGAATTGTAAACCAAAGGAACATTGTATAATGTTAACCAAGAGGATTATTGTGAATATTGTGAAGGATATGGAATTCTGTTGTTCAATGAAACTGGTATTGAAATAAAATAATTAACCTATAATTTCTTAATATTCAAAGAAATTATTTCTAATTATTCAAATTTTCCTGGCCCAACATTCGCAGTTTTGGCTTCCAAGTCAATCAGGGACAGCAGCGGATCGTGGAAAATTCTAGTCCAATCATCGTTGGTTCTAAAGAGCAGTTTCAACAGGATCAAAAGGTAGGAGCAAACTGAAAAAAATGTTTGTTTGAATCATACAAATTATTTCTTTAATAATATGTTGGTTAGATTGCAGAATAGGGGCGTCACCTATCACCTCTATTTTGGCAGAAAAAAATGTTATTTGGCAACAAACTATTAGAATCTTTAATTAAACGATAAATAGATCGATTTTATGAGACATAAATGTAAAATTATTGTTACTTTTTTTTCCTATGATGTCTCAGCTATGGGTCTGTCACGATATATCGTAAAGATCATATTTTACGAGAAGTTGGAAATGGTTAGTGATTTGACCAACATTATTCTTTTTACTAGTCATAGGGGTGCCTTTCCGTCCCAAAAAAACAGATGACGCTCCTATTCTGCAATTGCACCAATATGTTTAATGTCAAAAATAATTACACAGGCCCACAAAAAAAAGTTGTCTGCACGTGACAAGTGACTAGGCTTCCTTTATGGATTTGGGCCCGCTGAATTCGAATATGGCCTTAGAATTTGACCTACACGTCCCAGCTTTCCCCTAGATGCAAAAAGTAGGGAAAAGCCTAAAGATTTCCTAGTCACGCAAGTAATAAAAAAATTTATCAGCACGAGAGAAGTGACTAGGTTACTCTTATGGATTTTGAGCTGCTGAATCTAAATCTGGCCTCAGAATTTCTCCTCCACGTCTCAGTTTTCCCCTAGATGCAGAAAAAAGGGGGAAATCTAGGGGATATGTGACTGATTTCGCACGCTAAACTGTAAAGGATATTAAGTTTTTTTTATTTTTTCCCTTGTAAATCTATATAATCTGAGAAAGACCTTTAATTTTCCTAGAATTACTCAATCTAAGGGAAATAGAAGCCACACTAAAGAATTTCTGTGTACAAATTAAGTCTCTACAAGTCCTTGCACTTAACAATATAAAACGATGTGTCTTTTTACGCGCATAGTGCTATTATCAAAATAACATGCAAATTATCCCAAGGGTTTTCCTTATTTTCTGCATCTAGAGGGAAATTGAGACGTTCAAGATAAATTCGAAGGCCAGATTTAGATTCAGCGGCTCAAAATCCATAAGAGCAGCCTAGTCACTTGTCTCGTGCAAACAAATTTTTTTATGGATTGTATGACTAGAAAATCCCCAAGGTTTTCCCTTATTTTCTGCATCTAGGGGAAAACTGAGACACGTAAGACAAATTTCAAAGCCATTTTCAGATTCAGCGACTCAAAATCCATAAAAGTAGCCTAATCACTTGTCTCGTGCAGACAAAAAATCGATACATTAAAAAATAATTATTTATTTACCTTCATTATATCTGCCATGCGAAACTTTCACTCGAAACTATAGCGAAAACGAAAACCGTTTGCATCCGAGATATAAATTAATTATAAAATATCAAAGTGCCCACGAAGAAGATTGCAAATTGTCAGCATTCAATTACGAATCGATAAACGACCTAGCATAACCACATGCTAACACAAACAGTTTTCTATAATATCGAACTTGCAAAAATTTGTTTCTCCTTGGTAATTTATAAATGTTCGGTCTAATAAAAATACAAGCATGTTTTTAAAATTAAAATATATATTTTACATCTTTCTAACACAGTAAAAAAAGTGTTCAAAATGATACCGAAATCAATATCATTTTGATATGTAACACGAATGATACCAAATTCAACAGCATTTTGATCGGTCCGAGTGAATGATCTACTTTTGAGATCATATTGATCTTATTCGGGATCATGTGTGATGTCAAACCAATATGGCTAACGTTCTTAGAGTACTTTATCTCACATGCAAGCTTTTTATGATTTCTAATCGTGAAGTATACTTGAAAGGTTTAAAAAAACGAAATTTGATATTAGAAAATATCAAATATATGTCTATAATTTTAAAGAAAGTTTATTTATAAATTGATTAAATAGGATATTTGCATTCGAGTTGTAGCACTTTGCAGATCATTTTTGGTTTGATGCATTTTAGATTTTTTTATTCGCTCATATTGAGCACTGACACCAATTTTATACTAAATCGTCTAAACCTTGAAAAAAATTAATATAAGCAATAAAATTTGCACCTTCGTTGCAAATTAAGAAATAAGTATTTGCATACACGTAACCTATTATTATTTTTGGAGCATTTTTAGCGATTTCTAGCGGAGATAAAAAGAAACTTTGAACGTCGATAAAGTAAATGCCTCGATTTGAAAAAACGAGGAACATCTTAGATACTCGAAAATCCGTCCAAGTCCCAGCTTCAGAAATGTGCATCTTCAGAAAATAATTTTAATTTTCTAATTGTTATATATTCTTGTGGATTTTTGTACTGGTGTGAAACAATCCGAAGAAAATAACAAAACGTCAAGAATGAACGGAAGGTGGTTGGAGAACTCCGACGAGTAAATTTTAGCACATTGCTGGTGTTGCTATGTTTCCAATTTGAAACTTATCTTTTATTTTTAGAAACAAAAAAATGAAAATCATTTTACATAAAAATTTCATGAACGAACTTAGTTTAGCTAGAAATCGCTAAAAATGCCCAAAAAATAATGATAGGTTACGTGTGTGCAGATACTTATTTGTTGATTTGCAACGAATGTGTAAATTTTATTGTTTATATTTTTTTTCAAGGTTTAGACGATTTAGTATAAAATTGGTGTAAGTGCTCAATATGAGCGAATCAAAAAATCTAAAATGCATCAAACCAGAAATGATCTGCAAACTGCTATAACTCAAATGCTAATATCGTATTGCATCAATGTATAAATAAACTTTCTTTAAAATTAACAATATATTGATGTATACAAACGTGCTTTAGTGCTTTTTATTTTATCTGTCAAAGTTTAAACACAATATCTCAATCCGTGTGGACACAGTGAACACCAAAAAAAAAAATGTTCATAACCGGGGACTAGTTTGGTCACATGGTCACCGAAGAGCATGCCCTTAAGTGTAGTTTTGACTTCCGTGCGGTTAGATACAATTTTTAGGTTATGCCGTTATGACGCAAATGATCGTTGGAGAAAAATGCTCTACAGCAAACTTGATCCTTTTTACATTCTCATCCTACCCAGGAAAAAAGAATCCATTGAAAAGACGACTCGGTGAATTGCGTATCTGTCATTTGCAGATTCAGAAAGTTAAAACAGAATCGGTTTGCCACTATATGAATCGGTCATTTTCTTAAGCAGCTTCGAATCTGTTATGTACTGCAATTACCATTTCAAGCAAGGTTATTTTGAATCTGTTTCTTTATTTTTGAATGAGACCGACTTTTTTAGGGTTAAGCTGCCATATTTGACACGATTTTTTAAATTTATAAATTATCGAAAGATTAAAAGAAATCATGCGCAGGTCTACTAGATTCCTTTTGCTATTTCAGTTATTAGTTTTTTACTGCATATAAGTTAGCCAACAAAATTATAACGACTAAAAGTCTTTAAAAAACAAATCGGCAGCAATTTGGCATTCCAGTAACAGATACGCAATTCAAAAGCCTTCGAAACCCATTTAACAGAAGTGAATGCATTTTTGTTTACTGGGTAATGAGAAGGTATTGGTTTTATGTAAAATTTCACTTTGCTGGTTTTCATCAAATCTCCACGCTTTGAGACGCACTGAGCCGGAAAAAACGACTTTTACGTCGTCTGTCTTGTCTGTATGCTGTAGTCACGATCACTTTCGAAAAATTGATCAGATTCGATTCTGCTTTGGCCAACTTTTTTAAGGCCTAAAAAGAAAGAACAAGTTTGTAAACTAGCTACTTTGTATCAAAATTCCAATCAAAATTCAAAATTATTGCATTGTCGGTCGAAGAATGGTTTGATTTGGTGTTTCCAAATCTTTACAGCATTTTCAACATTTTTGAAAAGACATTTTTTCAAGATTTCAAAACTCTGAACGGTCATGTTCAACCTCAAAAATTTGAACAATTTATCCTCATGCTCGCAAGTTTGAGCGCGCCTAGGGCGCGCGACGGTTGAATCTCGCGCTTCGCGCTCGATAATCGGTTACCTTGTGCTTCGCGCTCGGATATTTATTCTTTGCATTTGGAATGCTTGAAAAAAACTTTATCAAAAAGATCTCTTTTAGATGGCAGTATTTATATACCTCTTCATATTCTGAATTGTCTACTTAATTAAGTATAGTCAAAGATTAAGTTTCTCAAAGCTCTGTAGGCTTTGAGGTACACATTCTCATCGTGACACTCGCGCTGCGCGCTCGATTTCCAACAGACATTTGTAAACATGTTTTGTTGGATTTTTTCTTGTAACTTTTTTCGTTTTTCCACGCATTTTATTTTATTTTTTTTCAACATTATTTTTCACGAATAAACCAAAAAGTACGCGTCTTATCAAGAAGTGATTCTTAACGAAATTGTAGATCTTTTTTGGATGCCCATTTTTGTTAATTCATTTTTTTCGTATCCTACATAGTTTGTCCACAAAATGGAATTTTTTATTTTCCATTATTTTTTGTGCAATAAAAATTTGAATTTTCGATTTTTGAAGAAAATCCAAAAATTGGTTATGATAATCTTGTAGGGATTTCAAAAAGAAACATTTTTCTTCTTCTGACTTTTTCATATCGTGCGTTTTTCGGCTTCAAATTTTGATTTTCGGTTAATTAAAAAAATTTTGAAAACGCTATAACTCTGAGAATTCTCTTTTTGTCGAAAAAAATGATAAGGATAAATTGTTTGTTCTTTTTGATGCTATAAACATCCGTACATAGAATTTTCAAATTCAGAAGAAAGTTGACTCAAAAATTTTTTAAATGCGCTCACTTTTTTAATTTTTATCAAAAATGGCTGGTTCACGAACTCATCCTTTCTTTTAGGACCTAAAAAAAGTGTGCCAAAGCTGAATCTGATTCGTTCATTTTTTCGAGAGTTATCGTGTTTACGGACGGACGGCTGGACGGACTGACAGACAGACGCCATCGTGAAAACCTGATTTTCGGATTCAGGTGGTCTCGAAACGTGGAGATCCGTTGAAAATGTGTGATGTCAAATTTCTGACAATTCTAATACTTTCTCAATCATAAATGATCAGAATGTAAAAAAAAGGAAAACGAACATTTTAAGCCAAACAACGCATGATGCTTGAGACTTTCTAACTGAATTAGAAAGAAAATAGTGCTGTCTTAGTCATACGAATTTCAGATTTATTACGTAGGTATAAGAAAATCATGAAGTCTAATATGACAAGTGTAGTATTAGATATAAATTAGATATAAAAAATAAAATGTAGTATTAGGACCACCTTAATCGCACCACCAACCTCCACTCGCTGTCGGAAGGGCTTCGTGGTTGTTCGTGGCGCGGGCCAAGTGACGCACATTGCAGAATTCAGTACCGCAGATAAGTTTTGAAGTAGGTGCTTTAGAGCGAATAATTTGAAATGCAATAATTTTATTTTAATGCTGTAAATGTAAGATGCAACTCGAACGAAAGAGAAATTTTTACTGATATCCTGAGCTTGAAAAATTATTTCTTTTTCGACAGGAATATGATATTATCAATATTCCAACAATTTTAAAATATGAATAGTTGATATATGATTATATGTTACTTTACAATAATAAATAAAGGAAATGTATAAGCGCAATAACTTTAAATAGGCATGTTGCAAGATCCTGATTTCAAATAATTTTGACAATTTCGTTGAAAAGTGTAAGCTATTGTTTAAAAAATGCTGAAATCATTGCCCTTCAATATTTATAACATTTCATACATTGAATGTGAATTTATTGCAATCCAATAATATAGTGTAGAGAATGTAATTGTCTGTTTCAAGCGAAGATTTATTTCCAACTTTCTTAAAAAAAAAAAAAATTATGTACTTTCCCTATTTGTAAGATTTATGCATTCTTTTACTGCTAATATATTAATTAATTAAATTCCAAATTACTTCATTTTATTTTAAATTCAGTCGACCTAAGACACCTTTCGAGATACTATGTATCTACAGCACTGGAGGCCTCCCTTCCATTTCAGGAACCGACCACCACCGAAGCTGATTAGAGAGACTGGTGGTAGAACTCAAACATCTGGTGATTGAGTCGAACTCCCCTCTCTGGACAGGCGTTAGAAATATGATTAAAATATCAAAATATTATAGTGTAGGTACAATAATTTTATACTTCGGTATCATGACTGTATTGAACATGTACTTTTATCAACTATCTATTTCAAAGAACACTGCGTTTAAGTGTGCATTGGGCATCGGGCTGTTTGCTTGATTCAGCCATACCAATCGATGTACGAGGGTGGATTGATAAGTTTCCGGCCTGACCAAGAAAAACAACGTTTTTAAGAATTTTTTTTTTTTATTTCTCAACATAATCTCCTCCAAGGCT
>NC_046658.1:151797901-151800814 GCF_010883055.1 Belonocnema kinseyi
TCATAGGGAATATAATTATATAAATTCTAGCATACAATGCAACCCGTCTTACATTTGTGTAATGCAAAAAGTACTATATAGGCGATTTTAATTCGGTTTCCGAATCTCCCGCGCTCGAGATCTTGCGCTGATTGGTCAAAGGCTTCGAGACTCAGAAGAAGTGCGCAAAATATACGTATAACCAAATTCTGAAAAAGGTTATGTTCCCCAGGATTCACCGCGCATTTCAAATAAATAATTAGTTACGAATTAAGAACAATGTAACACAATATTAGAATGTGTTCACAAAAATTCTCGAGACGTGGTTTCTTTGGGAAATTTTTCTTAAATCTTTGTTTGCGAAATCTTTCTTATTCGTTGAAATCATTGAATTATTTAAAAACTATAATTAGTAAACAAAACTTCTAAAAGTTTTGAAACCTTTTCAAATCTTCCGAATATTTTAAAATCTTTGAAATCTGGTGAACTGTAACCTTTCCAAAATCTTTGAAACCCTTTACATCTTTTAAAAGTTTAAAAATCTTTGTTAAATTGTTATGAAATATTTAAAATCTGTTAAACACGCCTTTAGAAAATGTTCAAAATCCTTTTAAATATTTTTAAATCTTTGAAACATTTTGAAATCTTTATTAATGTTTTGTAATATAGCGTATACTCAAAAACCGAGTGGTGAAACTCTTGAAAATTCCGTTATATGGCGGGGCTCACTATAATAGACCTTTTTATTCTATACGTCGGCAGTGCGCACGTGCCGATATTTTACGTCATTTCCGTATTTTTCGAAGATTTTTGTGTCGAAATGTTTGGAAAATATTTTTAATAAAAACAACAAAAAATTAATTTGTAAATAAAAGAGATTTTTAAGGTAGAACATTCTTAAGTCTGTTAAAAAAAAACGTTGAAAAAAGTGCAAAGAGAGCGGCGACCAAGGCCATTATTTGCATCTGCTGGCACTGTCTTCTTCTCAAAAATGCTTAAAAATTCAGCGAAACTCACGGAAGATGTTGTATAAGGTGCAAAATTAGTGCACGAATCAGTAGAAGAGCACAGTATTGAGCAGCTAAAACGATGTCTTAAATGTAGAAAACCACCATAAAAAGGAAAAAAACGTGATTTAGTGGAAAGGATAGTTAAGGTTTTGTGTGGCAGGTATAAATATTTTTTTTATACAAGATTTGCAGTTCAGAACTTTGTTTGAGTAAATATTTAATATTCGTACAAATATAAAATAACCCAATATTATATTTTCTACTTCTCTTTTTCAAGTTTAGACAATAAAAAGCCATTTGTTAGTGATTTCTTGGTATAAGGAATGTACTAACAAATTTTCCTTCTTTCATATAAACTGGTTATAAATACATAAATATAATAGTTTTCCGTTCTCAAGTGAAAGAATTAAATAGATTTTATTTTAATCAAAAAAGTTAGGAGGTTCGAAACCCCGATAACAATGATTCATTTAATATGTAAGCAAATGTTAGCAAAGAAAGAAAATATTAATACCTGCCTAACACAACCTCAACTATCCTTTCTACTGAATCACTTTTTTTTCCTTTTACAGATCGTTTCCTATATTCTATCCATCGTTTAAGCTGTTTACACTGCACTCTTCCACCGATTTGTGCACTAATTTTGCTCCTGGAACATCATCTTCCGTGATTTTTTCCGGATTTTAAAACATTTTTTTGAAGACGACAGATGTCAACAAATGTAAATAATGGGCTTGCTCGCCACACTTATCGCACTTTTTCGAAGTTTTTTTCTGAATATACTTAAAATTTTGTTTTCTTTAAACTCTGATTTATTTACACATTTATTTTTCGTTGTTATTTTTATTTACAATATTTTCCATATATTTCGACACAAAACTGTTCGGAAAATACGGAAATGACGTAAAATCCTGGCACATGCGCACTGTCGACGTCTAGAATAAAAAGGTCTATTCTGAAGCTGAGTTGATATTGAAGATTTCAGCTAATAATTTTTATAATTTCTAAGTCAAATATCACCAAAAATGTATACTTTAACATTCTATAGTAGCGGAGACGAAATTTTCAAGGTCGCTGAACACCCAGCTTATAAGAATAATTCACCGCTTCTTACATTTCATCATTTGAATCTCAGATTTATCGCTGCAATTTTCATAATCATACGGATTACAATTTTCGTTGCAGTTAGTCAAAAGCGTTTGATTCCCATATTTTATTCAATAAGCAAAACAACCGATTTTATCACCAATTAATTACGTACAACTTGCAGATCTTCACTTTATTTAATTGATGAAGATCGAAGTACAAAACGATTTTGACACTTCTCAAGCACCAAATATCACTCACGTACCGTTACATTAGTGAAAACTTACTTTAATTTTTAAGAAAGTACTTAATGCACGTCCCGAATGTATTTATGAACAATTTTAATGTTATGTTACATTTTTTTACTTCGCAACTAATTATTTATTTGAAATGCGCATTGAATCATGGGGAACGTAACCTTTTATCAGAATTTGGTTATACATATATTTTGCGCACGTCTTCTGAGTCTCGAAGCCTTTGACCAATTGGCGCAACATCTCGAGCGCGGGAGGTTTGGAAACCGAATTAAAATCGCCTGTATAGTACTTTTTGCATTACACAAATGTAAGACGGGTTGCATTGTGCGCTAGAGTTTATATAATTATATTCCCTATGACAACATAGTAAACGTCCTTACTGTATATATTTATACTAATCCTATGAAATGAAAAAATTTCATTAGAAACTATTTATTAACATACCATAATAGTATTCGTCATATTTAAATATATTTAAGGCATTATACAGTCTGTCAAGTTAAAGCGTGGGTGGCTTTACTCGCAGTCGGTAAGGTGTATCGACATGATTTTGGTGTCAAAATATTAAGAAGAGCTCCCTC
>NC_046658.1:151800914-151802911 GCF_010883055.1 Belonocnema kinseyi
CTACAAGCTATCTAAGGATGGTACTATAGAACGCCACCTCAAGGTAGGCCTAGTGGCGCCATCTCTTGGTCAGGCCGGAAACTTATCAATCCACCCTTGTATTGTACCCTGCATGTTATGCGAGATTGATGAGCCGGTGAGGTAGTCGTCGACTAAGGATGACCGACAGATTAGGTCGAAACGTCGCGAGGTGTAGAAGAATTTCTATATTTTGATTAAATTATTGACTCAGATTTCCTTGTCCTTTTATTTCAAATTTGATAGTAAGACCGAAGAAAAAATTGAAATAATGTTTATATTTAAGTTGACTATTTGGATCGATCGGTGAAAGAAATTTTGCTTCTTAATGAGAAGTTTGTTTTAATTTTGATTATTAAAAAAGAAGAATGACATTTTTAACGAGTTCAAATGATATTTATAATCTATCAGCGCATCGAACAACATTTTAAATTTTAAATTATTTTATAATTTTTATAAAGAATAAATATGATTAAAATGTTTGGAAACATTTGAATAATTAGTAAATAATAAACAAATTTAATTAAAATATTTAATATCTTCATTTCATAACAAATTCTATGAAAAGAAACTTTTTAAAATAAAAAAATATTGTTAATTATCATATAAGTAGAGAAGTTCAAAATATCCTCTCATATTATTTAAATTTTTCACCAAATTTTATTTAATTTTCGATATATTTAGAAATTCTTATTGTTGAAACTAGCGTTTAAAAAATAAAATATAAAATATGAATTATAATATTATAGTTTTACAAGGACAAATTTATTCTTTATATATTTCCAAGTGTACATGTTTTGAAAAATTATATTGTAGCACATTTTTTATAATTTCATTCCCAGTCTTAAAACAAAACTAAAATCTTTTCTGTAATTAATAGTTTTTAGATATATATTTCAATAAATTTAAACATGAAATAAAATTAATTCATCAAAATAGTAATTCTAATAACAGTTTTTAAAATTTATTATATTTACCTGTAAAGAAACGTTTTATTTAAAATTTATTAATTCGATAAAAGAAGTTAATTATAGTTTAGAAAAAGTATAGAAATTAACATCGTAAAATATTGAATAACATTTTTTATATTATAGCATAACATAAATATATTTGGAATATAAAAATGCAGGGGTGTTTTCGGTCGCGACACTTAAGAGGACATCATTTCAGTTTGCCAGTTCATGAAGTGCAGTTCGTTCGGGTTATGCAAAAGACGTCTAGCTTTATTTTTTACAGAAGAATACAAATTTTTAAATTCACTTTCTAACTTTTTGTTCAAAAATTGAAAAGAAAAATGGATAAAAAACGTAAGTTTTTATCATTTACAATTTTATTAATATATTACTTTATAAAAGGATTGAATATTATACATATACATTTTATATATCAAACATTTTCAAAATTTCATAATTTAAAAATATTTATTATAAATAAAATAAGACACTTTATGTCATTTAAACGAGTTTAAAAATAATATAGGCATTTTTAAGCGTGTAAAAATATTAATTATAAAATATTTGATATCATAGCAGTGAATTTTATTCGATTGAAAGGTACATAAGGGATCAAAAAAATATTTCACAAGTTTATAAAACATTTTAAATATTTTTAACACATTTCAATAATTTCAAGTATATTGATTACATTCGAAAGAATTTTAAAGATAGTTCCAAACGTTCAAGATGATTTTTATTCATTATTATCACTGATATTATATAATTTGTTACATTTTGTATAATTTTTTAAACCTATCATAAAACATTCTATAATCATTAGAAATATAATGAATGCTTAGAAATATTTACAAATAATGGAATATTTTTTGAAATATTCTTATACATTTGAGTTGCTTAAAACATGTACGTCTTTGAATTCTTTCCTTAAGGGCATGCGACACAGTGGGATTCCTACATTACCAACCTCTTTTTTTCCATTGAACAAAATTTTTTTGTGAACCATAGAACTTTTTTGGCAAATGA
>NC_046658.1:151803011-151807964 GCF_010883055.1 Belonocnema kinseyi
TATATAAGAACCAGTATATATGTTCATATGGATAATGAGGAATACATTTCGTTATATACAGGTGGAATTTTATATACAAAATAATATCATCTTAAAATAATTCAAAGTGGCTAATTAACAATTATTGCGTTTTTAAATTTATTTTTGTATTTGCAGTAACATTAGATAAAAATAAATTTCGTACATTTTTTGAAAAAGTACAAAATGATTTTTCAATATTTTAGTTGTTTCTAAAAACGATCTAAGAAAATTTTTTTAGTTTCAAACAGTTTCCATAATTTATGGTAAATATTTTTTCTTTTATTGAAACATTTTGAACTTATTAATTTTTTTTTTAAAAACTTCATAAAAATAGATAAAGTTTTTAAATTTTAAATTTGTTGAAATATTTTTTACTTTAAAAATAATTATTGAATATTAAAATGTATTCAAATATATTGTCACGTCCCGCGACTTTTATAATAATAAATAATTTTAAACAATGGATAATAATTAAATAATATTTATATTCAATAATAACTCAACAAGTTAAAGGATTATATTCAACATCCAATTATTATTGTAAACAAAACCTAATATTGTTAAAATCATTCGTGAAGATCAGATTTGTAAAGAAACAATGCAACAGTGTAAGGTTAACCCAATAGCACAAGAAAATCTACGCATCATCTTTTGCACAAAAAACAGGCATACGTTAATTAAAAAGCAATAATTTAATTAACAAGGAAACCAGAAAAGGAAGCTGCATTTTCAATCGCATGCGCTCACTGTATGCTGGTACCTATAACTACGTACACATCGCAGTAAACAAAAATAAGCGAGACACATAAATATTCGCATAGCTAACAAAACCAGCAGACTAAATACTAACTGAAGAGCCATAAATTAATCAGCAAGCCAAGACTGAGAACAGACAAGATTTTCAATCCTATACGTTCACAAAATGCTGGTACCTACACGACATGTACATCCTTTAGTCATTCTGACCTACATATTTCCATGACGGAGAGCAGCATCTTAAATCTAAAAGCAATAAACAGCTTAATAAAGATGATAGCTATAAGAGGGTGAGCCGTTCACACACAACCAAAAGGACACACGCAAACCTTATGTTCTTCTACGCATCATTCCTTGGACACCTAGGAAGGGATACCATATAATTTGGTAACTCCGCCATTCTCCATATTTGGGCACATCAAGATTCCTAATCACTGATTGGGTATCTCATTAATTACCCCCATGGTACTTTGGAAGGGATACAAGGCATTATGGTTACTGCGCCATTCTCCATATATGGGCATATATAGTACATAATTCTCAACACCGGTTGGACAATTAGGGTCTTATCACTCTTCTTCATAATTGATTGACAACGCTGATTGGAATCAAGAAGAATCTCTACTTCTAAAACCACTCACCCCTACGGGAATCTAAGAAGTGATCTTGTGAATAAATACAGCGGATTCGGAAGCAGAAATCAGTTAAGTTCCAGTTTCAGTTTAGTTTGTTCCTGTTTAGTCGATTATACTCCAGCTTCAGTCTTTACCCCAGTCTCAGTTCAGTCTCAGACAAATCCAGATTGTAAATAATCTTCGAAACCCTAAACTCCGGCCCAAGATACGCTGACCTTTCCATCTCAGCCTGCAGACCCATATTCAGCGCCATCCACCCCCTGCAGGTACCTATACAGGGTGCCAACAGAAGGACGGTCTATTTTCCATTAAAGGAACGAGAGGGCGAATTCTCCACTCTGTACAAAAAGGGAACTTTGTAAGAAAACCAAGGAATCAAATGATTTAAATCAATTCGGAGGCTTATCAGGAAACGTTTATCAAATCTGATCTTTATATTTAAATTCCCGTAATACTCAAATAAATATTAATTATTTTATATATTATAACATATATGATTTATTCACTGTACCTGGTAGTTATCCTCATCCCAGTTTTCTAGTTTATTTAAAATTAGATTCTAACACGAAGAACCACTGTGTTCAGAATAAAATACAAGGTAAGTTACATCTCGCAGGACGTAACAATATTCTTGTAAACTGCCTTAGCTCATGCGGTCTATAAAAAAGGCAACGCGACCCAGAATAGACAGTTGGGGGGTTGCGTAGAAGACGCAACGGATCTTGAGGACTAATCATCCTCAATTATCTTCTAATGTTGTGCTAACTTAGGCTAAAAACCTAAGTTTACAAAATATTAGTTAGAGAAAAAGAACTCTTGAGGCGGAAGCTAGTATACCTAGTGTACCCGGTTCCAAGAGTAATCTTTTTTCAAAATCCGTTGAATGTTATACGCTACACTTAACTATTTTTCCTAAAGGGAACTTCTATTTTGCGCTTTGAGAGCTATTTCTTTGAGAATTTTTCTAAGTCCTAAAAAAGGCATATTTGAACATAGACGAAGAAACGTCCAAAATTTTATTGAGAATTTTCTTAAGTCCGAGAAAGGACATTATTACACTTTGACGGGAAAACGTCCAAACCTCTATCTTTAAAAATTTATTTTGAGTCCAAATGACTAAAGTGACGTAGGCGAGAAACCTCAGATTCTATCGAAAATTTTCTAAGTCCCACAGAGGGCAAAATATACTCAAAAGAGTAGCATTTAAAGTTTTGTCTTTGAAAACATCTTAGATTCTATGGCAAAGTGCTACACAGCCAAACTCTGAAATATTGTCGAAATTAAATTTCACTAATCAACCGAAGAGCAAGGCATGGCATACCCATCAACCTAGGTCAAGTAAGTTGGATTTTGACATACAAAAACTTGTTTCGAGAACCTTCAATCTTTATGGACAGACGGGAGTATACCTCTGTAAATCTAGTCAAGAAAAGTTTCAAATCTCGACACGAAGTAAGAGAATATTTCTGAATAGCCTAAGTTTAAGAGACTTTCCCTTATAAATGAATAGAATTGTAGAGGAAGTACCTCACGACTGGTGATATCCAGATTTAAGTATATAAAATTTACGAGCATTACCTTGCCTTCCCTCGTCCTAATTCTCGCAATCAGGTAGGTGAGTGCCTATAGTCCGAGAGCGACTCGACTCAGGTCTATAATATAAACAGCATGCGAACATAGTCCCAGAGGACAGGTGACACCTCTTGCCCTGCGTGAGGACACCACACAAAAGCGAAGTGTAAGTGTAAGTGCTATTGAGCCTATTTTGTTAGAAAGTAAAACGATTATCGATGATTATTGCGGATTACTAAAAACAGTAAATTTAGAAAAAGGGTCTCCAGTGCAGACACCTGTATAAGAATAGAGTTCATTGAACCTCGTAATGTTAAAACATAAAGATAGCGAGCGAAATTATTTAACAGTTGAGTCTTCCTCTGTCAGTATAAAATATTGTTGAGCTACGGCTTACATCTACGAATTTCAAAACTATTAAAATTTTAAATACGGAAAAACCGATATTTTACGCATATGATTTTACTACGGCATCAATCAAAGAGTTGTTTTAAAAAATTTAGTCTCGAATACACGGAAAAAAAAACTTGTGGCGAACGAGTGAATCGAGAATATATTAAACTCAAAGAAAGTGTACGCTTGGATTAGGTAAAACGTTTAGTTAGAAGAGTTGAACATTTAGTTACTTTATGTAAATTGTTCTCGAAAACCAGGAATTTGGATAAAATTGCTAAGTTCGAAAGTTTATTATTTTCGACAGAGTATAATTGTATTATCTACAGATTAGAAAAAAATTTACTTGTTAAAGAAATATATTAACTTACAGTAGCCAATTTTTCGTCTGGTATCGCGAAAATGAATTTCCCTGAAATCCATGTAATGCATTTGGAGGTCAAATTTGTTGTTTTTATCGCGCTTTTTGATATTTCAATATGGTTATCGCCTACAATCGAAACAAATGTAAATTATTATTACCACATCAGGAACTCCGTTTAATATTAACAATCGCGCACATTTTAAGTGGTAAAAAGCGTTTAATTGTCCAAAGTAAATCTGAACTGTCACTGCTCCCGATTAGACCGTCGCCATTTTATTTCGCTGCTCCCACAATGCACCGGCGCTCTTCCGATAATTTCTTCAGGCACCTATTCTTAATATCCCTATTATAGCTACACTTATTAGGGGTTTGACTATACGATATCCCTGGTATATGGAAAATGGTCAAGGATATTCATTTTCGCTGATCCAGAGATCTTTCTAAATTCCTTCGTTCGTTTTCAGCTAAATGTTTGGCTATAATAAGGAATAATATCCCTGTCACAGCTCAATTTTTTTTACCGGTGGCTCAAAAAATCACATTTGAGAAATTCTAACGGGCTTGTTGGCCAAATCGTTCTCGCAGGCAAATAAATGTATGCCTATTTTTTTATTTTCAAAACAAAATATTTTTAGAACTCGCTCTGAGGCTTCAAAGTTTCCTGATTTGAAGTAAAGAAATCCTTACACCAGCTACAGGTTTAACCCAGAGTGCAGCAATAGATTTATTAACTTATTATTACTCGACCATTCACCTCATTGTTAGTCACCGCAGCTTGGGATGACAGCAAATACGGTGTACAATGAGCGGACCGACCGAGGGTCAACTTTTTTTGCGGCCGTCCACCTGCAGTCCCTTCAGCCGGTGTTCAACTTAAATGCGTCATTTTTCATCCGATTTTCTTACGCTTTACTCAATTCAAATTATACTTTTAATCATTTTTTTTAGAAATCTATTCCCAATAGTCCAAAGAATTTCTCTTAAAAAAGTCAAGTTACACAAGTATATATGAGGGTCACAATGAGCCTCTAAAACCAGCCATTTTATGCCATTTTTGATATGCCTAAAACTTTTGCATCATATTTCTGAGATATAAAATGGCGATAAATGCAATGTTTATTGATAAGTGAACAAGTATATTAAATATTAAATAAATTGGCTTATAATTTCCTGTCCGAAATCGAAGAAATAAAAATTGGAAAGATTTTACAT
>NC_046658.1:151808064-151810402 GCF_010883055.1 Belonocnema kinseyi
TATTTATAGGTCGACAAAGGTTTGTTTTCTTTACCAAATTTAGCTTTCGTCTAAATTTTTCCAGTTGTTTTTACTATAGTACAATTTACGTTTGCATCTCGGCCGAACAAATCCATTCTATTGTTTGACAAATATTCTTTGTAAATCAATATTTTTCACAGAAAATTACCCTGAGTGACAGAACGAAATTGAAAACAATAAGAGTTAATTTATTTAGGAACAAGATTTTTGAACAAAAATGACCTTGAGTGAACCTTTAATATATATTTTTCAATTTTTACAAAAATCAGGCGTTATTTTCTTACAAAAAAAAATATAATTTGTGGGGGGGGGCAAATAATCAAAAAATAAATAAAACTTGAAGTTGTATGACTTTAATTTGTAACTAAATAATTTGAGAGGTTTCAATCTAAAATTATCGAACACTTTCCATTCAAAAATTCAGATGAAATATTTGAATAGCTTTAAATTTGAAATTATTCAATATATTCTGAAGCCTACAAATTTAAAATGTCTAAATCATTAAGGCTTTAAATATTTTTGAAATTGCTGTTCTGGAGACTAAATAGCACTTATTCTTTTATTAAGAAATCACAACCAAAATTGCTAAAAAAAAGTTTTTTAAAGAGTTTTAAAAACCTTAAGAAAGGTCAGAGGTTTTAATAGTTCAATATATGTGATAGAATCTCTTTAAATATGAAATTAGTCTATACTTTTTCATGTTTGAGCTACAATTATTCCATTTTAGAGTTATAAATTACTGTCGTGAAAACCCAATAAAATGTTTTAATTAATTTATATATAAAACAAAAAAACTTTGTATAATTCAACCTAAATGAAGCTGCAAAAATTTAATTTGAAATGCATTGAATTCAAGGTATAGTTTAAAAAGAAAACTGAAAGCAAAGAATCGACTTTCAAAAGAAGCGAAAGAAAGTGACTCGCTGGATTGCAAATGAACATGGAAAATGGTGTATTTTCGCATTTTTAAATTTTAAATTCAAACTTTTTCGCCTTTTAACAATTTCGAAAAATTTCGAAAAATTCTGAAAATTCAAACAATAAGGCTGTATTCTGAAAATGAAGCAATTTTAACGTTAAAATTTGCAAATTTTACAATTAGTGTTATGTAAATTGTATTCGTATCTTAAAAGAGTATAAATAGTTCTTAAATTAGTTTTTAAATTTTCTGCAGTTTAGCTTTTTTACATACCTAGATGTCAAAAAAGCCTACCCAATTTTTTCAAATTTTAATCACTTATTTTCTAAGAGAAAAGCACCCCTGTTTACCAGTCACTGAAATGGATTAGAAAAAAATTGCCAAGGCCCAAGAATAAAAATTGGATGTACAGCGAATTTTTTAATTTTTAATTGAGATTCTCTTTAACTTTGCGATATCAAAAATTTTTATACACATTTTTTTTTAATAATACTGTAGGAAAAAATCAACAAGATCGAGCACCGAAATTATAATTAGAGCAAATTTTCTGTAATTCTATGGGGATGGCTGAAATATCCCGAAAAATAAAATTCCCGTCTCGGTAAAACTCTCTGTCCCAAAAAATAAAATTCCAAAACTAATAAAATTCCTGAACAGTTTATAATATTAACGAATTTGAAAATTCCCAAATAATAAGACTCCAAAATAAAATTGTTTCTTAATAAATATTAATTATTTATTAAAACTACGATAATAAAATATTGTTATCAAATAAATTTTTGTTTAATATTTAAAGTGTTAAAAATTATTGTTTGAATTTAAAATTAAAATTATACAAAAAAATTTGCCGACAAATTAATATATAAAAACACGTGTTTTTTAATTAACATTTCGATTTTTCAGAAGAACTATTGTGATTTAAAAAATACTATAAACATTTTCAACCAAAATATCTTATCCAGAAATATATTTTGTTTTAATTATTATTTTAAATTTAAACAAAAATGTTTAAATACTTCAAACATTAAAAAAGTTGCTTCTTTGGTATAAATATTTGATTATTTCAATTAAAAAAAAAATTGTCAAAGAAAAATGCTTTCAGCACTTGTTTATCTTGAAATGTCTTTCTATAATACTTTTTTTTAAATTAAAAATATGATTTTTCGAGAACATTTTTTTTTTATAATTAAAAAAAGACTGTACCGAAAACCTAGATCAAGCTTCAGATCTGAAAAAATTTAGCGATACATACATGTCAGACTTTTCTAACCTACAAAAATGTTTCTAGTGCTTTATCGTCATATTTTACGAAGAATGAGAAAACAAGAATTCGACTTCGTAGTACGATGAGGGCAGCACCTCGATAGGACAGAAAATGTGATGTCCTATATATATAAT
>NC_046658.1:151810502-151819413 GCF_010883055.1 Belonocnema kinseyi
ACAATGGCCTGTTTTCAATTAATCGCGAAATTAATATTTTGTATAGGATTCATTTCTAGGTACTTTTTTGGTTTATGACAATTTGATTAGTTGAAGACCTAGATACAAACTCGATGTGTCAAATTAATTCAATGATTAATTCAAAACAGGTCTCCGTGAAAAGCAAGGATGGGCAAGTAAAATACCCTAGGTAATTTACATAATTTTTTACGGTAAATTACAAGGTATTTGACATGCACTATTTTTTATATTTGGAAGAAAGTAGTGCTTGTAATAAAAATCAGTTTTCATTATGTGTACAAAAGGGACAAAGTGTGAAACGCTTTTTTACCCTGACAATTCGCATAAGTATGGTATTTGACAGTTTCGAGTGCACTTAATGCAACAACGAAAAGGTAATTACTATAGGGTGGTTCTTATTCATACTTGGTGGATTTTTTTCGAATTTCTCTGCTTTCATCTCCCACTTTTGTTCAAATGCCCAAAAAAATTTTCAAATTTGAGCAAAATCAATTAATATTTAGGGGTGGCGCAAATACCCTATAGTTTCTCATTGATTTAACACCAATGTTAATATTTTTAATTACTAATTCGTTTATTATGAAAACACCTAAATGATGAAAGGAATGTTTAAATAAACTAAAATTGTTAACAAAAAATTCTTCACTGATTTGATGTATTTTTTATTAGTAGAGAAGACAAAATGCTTTATTACCTTATTCTAACTTCTTTCTTTTGATGAAAATTTGACAAGAAATAAAAATTAATTGTTCTTTAAAAGATCTACATACATGTACTACCTACCTACATACATGGCAAAGATTAAACGCGAAAGAGTAGGAGTTAAAACCTGTAGATTATGTCGCGAAATTGTTTTCCTTCGACGATGTAGTTGCATCATACGTGTGGTGCAAAGCTCGTATTTTCTCGCAGCGGAGCACAATATACATTTCGTAATAACATAAAGGATTATCAAGAATAATTATCAGCATTTACTGTTTTGTTCGGGCATTTAGTGTACTCGAGAACCCTTTTGCCCAGCTGATGGAATAAACATGGCGGACCATAGTCCCTTCCTATTTAGAGCTCTACTGACTTTAAGCACATCCATAATAGTTTAAGAAGTATGTTGCACGCGAAGTTTAAAAATAAAATTCTCTCTCACTTGCATCGCAGCGTTATTGTCTGAGGTTTCCACTGCTTGGCGCTAGCATCTAGAAAAAGATCTTAAAGTTACCGACGGAACGCTTATTAACTGCTACTATAAGAAGATGCACTTGAAGTCGCCTTCGGCCCATGTAAATGACAGGTATTTTATTTTCTGAAGTTTTTAACGCTGCAAAAAAAAGTATTGCGATTATTCCGTGAGTTTTCTATGCAAATTTTAACGTACAATCCGAATTTAAACAATTTAAAAGTTGATTTTTGCTATTTTTTTGAGTTTTTAAAAAAGGAACCAAATGGGGACCCAATGGGGTCTTCACAGGTACTTTGTAGAGGCTCCATTCGCATTAGAAAAAGAAATCCTACGAATGCCCGTGCGAGAATTCCAAAAAAGTGAGGTTATGCACAGATCTAAAGGTCTACCATTTTGTCACGTAATTTACTAGGTATTTTACCTGTTTTCTACGTAAAATACTTGACTTAGGTATTTTACGTAAAAAACCTCCAGTTACGCGTAACTGCACATCCCTGGTAAAAAAGTAGCCTTATTCTACGAAAAATTTAAGTAATATCATAAACATATTGTCGCATCAGCTGCCAGGGTATTTAACGAATTTTCTTTAGGGTTAATTATTTGCTATAGGGTAACAGTAGGGCTGTATACCAAGGGGCAGCACTCAGCAGCGAATTTTTCTGAAAGCACCTCCAGCTGCACTTTCTAATTTGGGAATCGAAACAGCCCTCAGCATCTGAAAATAAAATATTGCTCCATTGCTGTCCTACGTTGATTAGTGCCTAGTATCTTCAACGTGCCGCTGGTCGTCTCATCACTCCCTGATATTGCATTTTAAGGCATGGGACTAAACCACTTATTTAAAATTTTTTCAGTAAACTTTATGTTATTTGCATGACAAACCCTATTGATATTAAATTAATTTTACATGTGTAATATACCAAAACAATTTTTCAAGCGATTTATATAAAAGCTACAAGGAAAACAATAATTTAAAAATCACCTAAAAAACTTGCTGAAGTGGAATAGAAGATTTGAATTTAAATAAAAAGTTAAATATAATCATTACTTATGAGAACACAATAAATAATATTTGTATAAATAAATTAAACAAATAATTTCGGCAAAATTTCTTTTACAATATACAAGTTTAAACTTACCATTTGAGGGCTTAGCGAGCATCTACCTATACTATTAAATATAATGTAATTGAAATTGAATTAAACTTTTATTTGTGAACACGTAATATAAAAATAAGTAAGCAATATTAAAAATAATGAATTCAATAAGTAACATTATTGAAAATATATTTTTTTTCAGGGAAACAAATATAAATTATAATTTTATAAAACGTTCATGATATAAATAAAATAAATGTTTTAACATGTTTGTTTCAAAGATATGTGTAATAATAAAAATTTAAAGAGAGCAATAGGGTTGTTTCGCGATTTTAGATGAAATAATTTTTTAATACATAATTGTAATCCGAACCGAAGGTGCGTTATAATTTTTTTTCTCTATTAAATTGTTCCACAGAAAAAAATTATTAGAAATTGAAGGCGGCAAAACACTAATTCAAATTGGTGTCACGTAATTCAGAGGTTCTCATAATTATCTATCAACGTGAAAGTGCGAAACCCATGATAAAGAGGTTAGGCCACGGTCTGCTGTCAATTCTGACTATTTTCATTTGATAGCTTTATTTTTTAAGGTTCATGTGACCAAAAAAGTTATCCTGTTCATGAAACCCCTTTTTAACATTTTTTAAACATTATTTCTCGAATTCTATTTTCAATATGCACATAACCAATTCAAAATATCGGCACGGAAAAAGATATTTGAAAATCACTGAGACATGAAAAAATGATACCTGACTTTGGAAACAACCCTATTATAGCAATCATTTTTTATATTCTTCCCTGATTATTAAATAACACTTTTACAAATATAAATTTAGTTCAATTTAATGAGTAAGTTTAAACTCTGTACTATTCTAATTTTTCTTTGGGAAATTCTTTTTACATTGAATTAATAATATTATTTATTTGGTTTTCGAGAATCAATTAAAAAAATCATACTTTACTTTTTATTTCAATTCAAACCTAGATATATTCCATTTTTCCAGCATTCTTATACGACCTTTTTATTAATTTTTTTCCCTTTAGTATTCATCGAAAATTATTGGAAAACTATTTTGAAATGTTAAATAATTAACATTGTTTCCATTTAAATAATTTATTGCGTGAAAATAACATTTTATTTAATACAAACTTCAAAAATGTGACCAAGCAACATTGCTTTCTATGCAAAAACAGGGATTGATGGGACAACAAGCGCTGCATTTTGTCAACAGTGAGAGGTTATGAAAAACATAACCTGAAATTATAGTTAATCCATCGACATATAAAAATGCATTTGAAATCGATATCGCGTTTTGTGTTAGCATAACTTGGATTTGAGAAAAAAATTTGAAATCCATTTTTGCAGCTACGCGCACATGTCCTTCATTACTTTTTTCACATGCTTATAAGAAACAAGAACGGCGCTATCCTTCAATTTTAATTTTTTAAATAGTTGTGATTTCATAATATATAATTTAAAGTAGCATTAATGATTAAACTTATAATTAGAAAATAAAAATTGTTATCGTCTATAATGCTACTTATCTTAATACCAACTGTAGTTACAATTATTTTATACTAAAGCAATTTATGCTTTATTCATGTAATCTTTTATAATGTTGTTGAAACCATTGTAATTGTGAAACATTGTATTACAAACTTAGCATTTAGACGAGAACATGAAGAATACTTATCTCAAGGACGATAAAATATGTAAGCATACCTCATTTAAGAATTAACTTTTATGTGGCTTAAAAAGCGCCAATATTGAGGCCACGAAGTACTACAAGGAGACCGCACGCCATGTGATTCGACTGGCGCTAGGTCTCTATCGCCTGTCCTCGGAGTTTTATGCCTTCCCAGACTAGAGCGCCCTTCAGTGAAAATATAAAATTAGACATTGTCGTCTTCTACGCAGTGTTGAGTGTGTTTATACGTTAAGTTTGGTTATGGTAAGTGTCAGTTGGTGTCACGCACGCGGTGATAATGCTTGTATAATTTATGTAATTATATGAATAATGTCATTAAAACAAGAGGAGGAATATAAAAACAATACAATGCAAGTATAGATATTGAAGATTTTGCGTCTAATACCTCTCTCTTTCTGTGCCCTACTACCCGAATCACAGCCCTTACAAAAGCAACGCGACATTATTTTATCACTTATTATGTAGGTTTTAGGACATACACTTTGCACAACAATTTTTTTCCACTAAACACAAACATTTGCAATTGCACAACGTCATTAATAGTTTATGTTTATACCGGTTCAAAGTTTACATCACATGTTCTCGTAGTTCTTAGCGTTTCCGCACATAGCGCTATCATCTGGGAAGACATGAAGATTTGAGGACAGTCGATCGCGATTGTGGGTTTTTTTCCACCATCCCCGATATAGGCGTGCGATCTCCCTGTAGAACTTCATGATTGAGGCTATGTGAGCATATAACCTACAAAATTTCTTTGACATTTTTTTAAGCGAGTTAAAACGTTTTTCTGGACCTGCGTATTTACAATTATAAGAAAACATTTTTATACAAGCTTTTTATCGCTTTTTTCATCATTATAACATTTAAGGAGCATACAAACGTTTATTAGTACTTCTCATTCATTTACAAAAATTTTTTAGGTTACCGTCACAGGGCCTTAATTCCTTTTTTCTTTCGCGTTGACAAGAAACAAGAACAGCGCTATCTTTAGATTTTTTTTAGTTATAAGTTATTATTGCATACTAAATAATTTGAAGTAGCATTATTTATTATAATTATAAAATACAATTTTTTAAATAAATGTTATACGCTTATTATTACCTTGCATGATAATTGATATAATTCAGATTAAATATTCAAATAAAAAATTACATTAAAATTATTTCATGCTTTATGCAAAATCGTTAACAAATCGTATTTGTCTTTCTTCTCTCTTTAGTTTAAGAAACAAATTTAATGGTAATATAAACAAATGCTAAATCTGTTTTACGTTGTAAAAAGTAAATAATATCTACTTATTAAGTTATATATATATATATATACATATATGCATGGATGTTTGATTTTAATTTTGCATGCTACAAAAATTTTGAAATGTACAACATATAAAAATGAAATTTATTTTTGCACAATCTTTCATTATTGTCTTTAAGGGACAGTTATCGTAACATATTGCATTACATAATTTATTAATAAACGAATAAATCTGAGAATATGCGTCCGATATATTTTAATTATGTCCAATTTGAATTTTCCTGCCGCTAACTGCAATGTTTCACGAGACCATGAAAGTTTCATGAAACTTTTCAATGGAACAACATTTCAAGAAAATTTACAACGCGATTTATTAATCAATTCATAGGTTTTCTTATTATTCATTGCGCAATAAAATATTTTCTTTCACGTTGAATTTCATTGATTGGGAATCAACCAAAATTAAATCAGTACATCTTTCAACTAAGATTACTTGCGACTTCCTTATTGATTACGTTTAAAGAACTTTAAGGGACTTCTAAAGATTTACAACAATTTTAAGACGTATTCTTATAATGTCAGTCATTGTATCGAATTTAAAATTTTTCAGTCGAATTTGAATGAATTTGAAGATATTTTTTATGATTTTTAAATGATTTAGATTAATTTCAAGAGCTTTTGAATCATTTTAAGGAAGCTCGAAGTTAGTACTGTAATTTTAATGGATTTTAAATATTCACATTGATATTTGAAGGATTACATCATCTTTTTATTATTTTAAAAATATTTTATGGATTTTTAAAATTTTCAAACAACTTTATGGGATTTCTAATGTTGGGACTTCTAATTGACATCTTGAACTTTGTTGTGGTGTTTTACTGAATATTAAATGATTTGTTATTATTTTTTTTAAATTTCACTATTTCTTTGAAATTTCAGGGATTTCAAGTAATGTTCAGACTTTTAGAATTCAAAGTTTCTCATGATTCTTTCGTGATTTTAAACTTAAAGTTCAATTTTCAAACTTTTCAAAAGTTTGAAAAATATTTCATTTATTTATAAGATATATTATATCACATTTGCACAAAAGTGTACGTGATCAATGGGATGGGGATTTGGCCAAAACTATATCTTTTTTATAAAACAGATTTGGGGTGATAAAAGATGGAAATAAATAATTTAACTATACTACATGAATTTATTTTTACAGGTAAATCTGTGGATTTAATTTCAATTTCATTTGAAAAAATGATATCAAAAAGTATAATTCATTAATTACGTACAAATAAAAAAAGATAAAGGTAAATATGAAATATCGTGAAAGAAATCAGAATCGAACTGATCAGGTTCACCACGTGGGAAATAAAGAAAGTAATAATGATCGCATTATCAAGCTGCCGTTCAGTAACGTTTCTTTTCAATTAAACGATTCTAATTTATTAACTCAAGAGAATCAGTCTCGATTTCGCGGTATCAGAATAAAAAATGAACGTTTCTTCGGACAAATGAATGTTACGTGTGTTCATTGTGGTGCTATGCACTTTGCTGCTGAAAAAGTCGCTAATAAGGGAAATTCTTTTAATGATTGTTGCAGCCATGCAGAAGTTAAGTTGGAACCGCAGCCTGCTTCACCTTTGATTCTGAGAGATTTATTCAACCGAACTCACGAACAAACAGATCACTTTCATCAAGGTATACGTTGCTATAATAATTCTTATGCTTTCGCAGCATTTAATGCTAATTTAGTGAATTTTAAGAATAACAGACGACCTGGCCATTCTGTTTAAAAATATTTAGTTAAGTTTATTATTAGATAAACACTTCCCTGTATCCTTCTGTAGATGATAGTTCTTCATATGGCTAATTATTTATAGTAGATCAAAATGAGGTTACTAATATTCGATGTAACCAAACCTCTACGTTAAATTTAGATTTTACATATAAGCTATAGAAAATGCTCTTCGCGAATGTAATGTTTTTTCTAAATATTATCAGATGAATTATAAAAAAACAATTGAGGAACTACGGTATAAATTTAAAAATGCTCTGTCACAAGATTTTCAGAGGAACTATAATATACAAGAAGCATACATAAGATCATATATTCAGATAAATACCTATCTTTTTCACGAAAGATTCTGCATTAGTCGCTTTCCAACGATGCCACAAATAACTGAATTTCGGAACGATATTGAGATTCACGATGACGAGGTATCACTTACTCAACATGAACAACTCGGTCAGACTCAGTACTACAAATTAAATGGAAAAAAAGATATTGTACACACAATCCTTAATGTTTCTTTGTGGAACGAAGAAAGGCCTTTTACATTATGTCTGTATATTGATGAACCTGGTGGCTCAGGAACGTCATACATTTATACAACTACATAATATTTGTTAAAAGACAAGGGAAAAAATATATGTACGATGGCATGCACAGGTATTGCAGCAATATTACTTCCAAAAGGAAAGACCGTACATAAAACTTTCGGTACGCCAGTACCTTTATTTTCTGAATCCGTCTCCCGTATAAAAACTCAATCTAAAGATGCTCAATACTTACGAGAAGTAGATATTTGTATTTGGGACGAAGCTCCAATGGCGCCAAGGTATGCTTTGGAATTAGTAGATCGAGCATTGCGTGACTTCATGAATGTTGATTCACCACTTGGTGGAAAAATTATAATTCTTGGCGGAGATTTTAGGAAATTACTGCCTGTGAAAACTCATGCAACTCGCAGCGAATTAGAAAATTTATTCATAAAATTCAATTCACTTTGGAAACATTTCTCTATAATTTCACTAACAAAAAATGTTTAATAAACTTATTAGGATCGAAGATTTGGAGGTCTAGCACAGAACGATGTATTATCAGTACGAAATGTTGATGTTGAAGAAATAAATTACAGAGTCGTGGAGCTATTGGACAACACCACAGAACGAATTTATACAAGTTTAGATAGTGTTGAAAATTGTGATAATGGAGATATAAATGATGCAATACTCATAGAATACTTGAACATTGAATCCACCCACCCTTCCTCCTTATGAATTACGATTAAGAAACAATTGTATTGTTATGCTAATTCGTAATATTTATATTAACAAAGGTCTACGTAATGGTACACGTTTGCAAATAAGCAACCTTGCAAGTAATCTTGTACGATGTCGCATTTTATTAGGAGATTAGGCAGGGGATGTATTTAATCATGGAAAATTGTATGTGGCATTTTCCCGAGTTCGATCTTGACATTCACTAAAAATTTTCCTAGGACAGCAGCGGCAAAATAATATTATAAAGAATTATGTGTGTTTTGCTCACTTTAATTTATCGAATTGCTAAAATTTTGGTGAATAAAACACGAACGAAGGCTTGTATGTTTAATACATATATTTTTAAAGAAATGTACATATATACATACTAGCAAAGGTTAGGTGGACTGTATGTTTTTATCGAAGTTTGTACAAAGTGACGGACAAGCGAAGATTTTAACAAAGATTGGTACGAGACGGCCGACGACAAGTAAAAAGAACTACTATTTTTTAGGAAGCAAAAGACAGGGTGCGAAAATGGGAAAATTTGGTAAGTTGGGAGAACTGATGCCGTTGAGGGTCTTGATTGGTCGAGGAAGGGCAAGGTAGGAGGC
>NC_046658.1:151819513-151821562 GCF_010883055.1 Belonocnema kinseyi
TTATTTGAACCCCGGATTCAGAATCAGTGACCCCAAAAACATAAGGATATGCTGGGTAAGTCCACCGGGGATGAAGATATTTTTTTGTTTGCAAAAATATGCACGAAAAACCGCTGTTTTCGTGGATTTTACCTGTATTATTTTGACCCTGGATTCGGATTCAGTGACCCCTAAAACATAAGGATATGCTGATTTAGAACACCGGGCATGAAAAATTTTTTTGTTGCAAAACCATACAAGAAAAATCGCTGTATTCGCCGATTTTACGTCTATTTTTGCGATTTTTGAAAAAGTATGTACCAAACTGGTTATTTGGGCCTTAGATTCGAATTCAGATTAAGTCCACCGGGCAAGAAAATATTTTTTTTTCAAAAAATATACCTGAAAAATCGCTATTTTTGTCGATTTTACGTCTATTTTTTCGTTTTTCAGAAAAATACGAGCCAACTTGGTTATTTGGACACCAGGTTCGAATTCAGCGACCCCAGAAAAATATAGATACGCTAGTGTAGTCTGTCGGACAGGCCACTTTTTTGTGTCCCGGTGTTATAGAAATTGCTAAATATGATAACTGGCTAGTTTTTCGAGTAAATAAAACTAAGCAGCTACAATGCTTATAAGAATCTTAATAGGTATGTAGGAAAGACACAGTAGCTAACAAATATCATTGTTGTAATTTAGAACTATTCTTTGTTACTCAGTCATTATCTTACTCAGTCTGATCAATATTTTCGAATAATACTAGAAGTCTTGCGCGCGCAGATAAGTCTTTTTGTAAATAAGGATATAAATTAATTAATAAAATTAAATTTTTAAATTTTATTTATTTTTAATTAATTGTACAAAATATTTATATAGAGTAATTACGTAGATAAAAAAATTGCGTTTATGAAACTATCAATAACATAATGATTAAAATTCATTTTTTTTTTTCATTAATAAAGTTCATGAAAATATATTTTAACTTTTCTAGTATAGTATCCGCTTATGACGAATTTTAGCGGTTGCGCTATTTTGGTATTTCTTCTTTTTTCATTTCTGCTGGCGAACAGATCATTTCTGTCGCTTCTAATAAGGATCTTTTTTTCATTTTCCTTTCATTTGAGAATGTAATTTCCTGTTCATTATTTAATTGCAAATAGATTCTTCCATCGTTAGGATCTGTAAAATGTTTTGAATGTCATTATAATTATAATTCATGTAAATTAATTTTTAAGTTTTACACAAATTAATTTATTACTAAATTTTATATTGAATCCACTATCTTCAAATTAAATATTTACAATTTCTGAATTCAGATTCGTAATCAACGACCCCAAAAAACTCTGAGTAGGGGTTTTTAGTTTACTATGTCGAATAGATTCTTCAAAAAGGAATTCTTTTGAAAAAAAGATATAGTTTTGTGATTCTGTCTATTTATATAAAAATTATTATTAACAATTATGTCAAAAAGGAATAATATTCTGTTCTTATAATAAGATCCCCTTTGTTGAAATGGGTAAATTATCGGTGTTAGTAATTCTGACTTCTAATTTATATTTTCCGTCTGTTATGGATCCTAATCCATAATTCTGTAGGCCATCCTTATATGTGACTTTCCTTTTTTTCAGTTTTTATATAGCCGTGTACCTCTGCAAGAAATAGTATTTATTATTATACAATACTAAAATAATAATTATGGCCCTTAAGCAATAATAAAATCATTTAAGTTATTTTTTTTTTATATATATAATTTTTATTCATTTTGTACTTACTGACAAATCCTGTCGCACTCCCAACATTTTCTAATTCTATAGTTTTTGGTTCTTTAATATCTTTCATATTAAACATTTCTTTACATAATATTGAAGTTGTTGATTGAACTGTTAGTTTAAAAGGAACGTTGCCTAAATTCCAACGTGGATTATCTACTTATTTTGCGTATGCTCCAATAATATGGATTTTCTGAAATAAATCAAAATAATGTTCATAAATGAAATTAATTTATTCTTTTATAAAATTGCCTAATAATTATTTCTATTAATAAAGTTTATTTTTTTCTTAAAATTA
>NC_046658.1:151821662-151823314 GCF_010883055.1 Belonocnema kinseyi
CGTATTGGATTTCGCTTTCGTTTGGTACCTCGATTGACTTGATCTCGTTTTAAACTTCAACAGTAGTCAGCCATCATATTGATATCCCAACATCCCTGATATCGCCTCTCCATCTCTTTTAAATCCTGGTGAAAACGTTCGCCTTGCTCTTCACTGAAGTCTCCCAGATTGTCTGAAAACTTATTTATATGTGAATGAAGAAAATGTGGCTTAAAATTCATAAGGCAGATTAGTTTAACAAAGCTTGTTACCATTTCTGAAACCACATTTTGATAGTATGGACTTTTCTTATTACCTAAAAAGTTTTTTACAACATTTTAAAAACTAAGCCATGCATCTTTTTCAGTGCCAGATATTTTTGTAATGAA
Source organism: Belonocnema kinseyi (assembly GCF_010883055.1). Classification (NCBI taxonomy): domain Eukaryota; kingdom Metazoa; phylum Arthropoda; class Insecta; order Hymenoptera; family Cynipidae; genus Belonocnema; species Belonocnema kinseyi. Next base: position 151,822,031 of record NC_046658.1, read on the forward strand.
TTCTGGATCCTGCAACATTTTTCTTATCTGCAGTCCATCGAAGATCCCCTCTTTTAATTTTGCTTCGGAAAGTTGTGGAAATTGACCTTCCAAATACGCATAGCAATCGCCATCCTTGTCAAGCGCTTTGACAAACTGTTTTATAAGACCCAGCTTTATATGAATCAAAACTTCTTTTGGGTCAACTAGAGGATCTTCAATTATATTTTTTTGTTCTTGCTGAAACGATGTTCTTTTTGACCATCTTTTTTTTTTGTAATGACGAACGCGATCTCGACTGACCCATAAGCACAAGTAACAAGGTGTTCTTGTATACCCTGTCCTAAAACGTGTTATGTCTAATTTTGCGTTTTTCAATCAAATATGAGCCAACTGGGTTATTTAAACCCCGGATTCAGAATCAGTGACCCCAAAAACATAAGGATATGCTGGATAAGTCCACCGGATAAGAAAAATTTTCTGTTGCAAAAGTTTACAAGAATAATCGCTGTATTCGCCGATTTTACGTCTATTTTTGCGTTTTTCAGAAAAATACGAGCAAACTTGGTTATTTGGACACCGGATTCGAATTCGGCGACTCCAAAAACATATAGGTATGCTAGTGCAGTCTGTCAGACAGACCATTTTTTTTTGTGTGCTGGTGTAATCAGACTGAGTAGATTTAATTACAATATTAATTCTCTAAGACTGATGAACGAACTGTTATAGATTATAACCGAAAAGTTACAAGAATGAGATCTATATAATACTCACTGTTCTACGTTAACTACTTATTTTTAGCTGATTATCATAGGTACTTAGTTATGCTAATACGAAAAATTATAATTATTAATGAATTTTAAATTTTACTCAAAACTTGTTCGAAACTAAAGTTTAATCATGTTTGAAAGAATTTATATAATCGATCTATAAAATTCTATTCTGAAAACTATGAAGTATATTGTATATAAAACTAAAAAATAATTTTAATTCCTAAAGTTTATTGCTACTTAGGATTAAGTGTATTGAGTATAAATGTTACTTAGCTTAAAAACAAAGAATAATAGTAAAACCGGAAAGTTCTCGTGAATTCTCGATAAAATCTCGCATTCTCGGTAACATACGGTAATTTTCTACGTCACCTTCTTCAAATCTTTGTTACCCAGAATTTTATAACTCTAATTTTAATCTCTAATTTTCTAACTCTGTTTTCGAACTCTCTTATGCGGCGTGAGAGGCTTTTGGTCAAAAATAGAGTGCAGACATATATTTCTGTCTCACGCAGAGCAGAGAACATTCACAGCA
>NC_046658.1:151823414-151824620 GCF_010883055.1 Belonocnema kinseyi
GTTCTTTCGGTTTTTAGATGTTAAGACGACAGTTCCAAGCCAGATTACGTTTCGCATTGGCAAACAAAATTAGACGAACAGAATTTCACTGGCACATTCATACAATTTTTATAAAATTATTATTCAGGTGCCGGAGATTTCATTTTTTCGGATTTTTCATTCATCCCTTTCGGAAGTTTCGTCAGTGGTCCCATATTTTTATACCTCCTCTTAAAATTATCTAGTTTTTCAAAATAAAGTCAACATTTGAAAACATTTCAAAATCATCAAAAATATCTATTCTCTTTTAAATTATTTCAAAACTTTTAAAATTATTTTTAAAATTTTTTGGAACTTTTAAATGCCTTTTAGACTGATTCCCATTTTTCCTAACATTTTTGTAAAATCCTGCGCACAAAATTGTTGTAAGACCTTCCAGATTTTTTCTCATATTGTAAATCTTTTGAAATGTTTTAAAATATTTTTAAACATTCTCTTTGAGTTATGTACTTTTTCAAAATAAAAAATCATTTTAAATCTACCCAGAAATTTTTATTGTTTTCCTAGTATTTTAAAATTCTTGAGGAGCTCCAAATTTTGTTCTTTTCTTTGTAACATTAAGAAACCTCCAGCTTATTTGATTTTTTTCTAAATTAATGCTTATTTGACTGTTCTTTAAGAATAAAAATGAAATACTTTTACCTTCGAAATACAATAAAAAAATTAAACAATTATAATCGTAACATTCCAATTTTAAATTTATCGCTCTGAACTTGTGACAATTCATTTTTAAATTGTTTACTATTGAAAATTGTTTTTTTTAATTTCCAAACCAAATAGATTAAAAATGGAATATTTTATACTGAAATAATACTTCAAAAAGATTTTGAAATTGCGTTCATTTGAGAAGCCATTAATTCGAACTTTACACTTGTGTCACTACTAAGGCTTATCAATTAAATTAGTTAAAATTTTAACGTTAAAATATGTAAATTATATCATTTTGAACAGATCTAGAATCACATTGTAAAATCAATCACTGTTTAGTTTTTAATACTCAAACTGCAGTTGAATTTTCAAATTTACTTTCATTTTCTGATTTGTCCCGGTCGCGAGTCTAGCTCCATATTTAAAACAACTTTCATTTTTTTGAAATTGTAATTTTTCGGCCGTAACTTACGGGACAATAATTTTATTCGTTGAAAGATTTTCTACAAATCTTGTTGA
>NC_046658.1:151824720-151829206 GCF_010883055.1 Belonocnema kinseyi
CGGTGGGTAGAGGGGAAGTGACTTTTTTCGCCGGACGCGCCGTCTATATTTATGGCAGCCAACTAAGCCCGCACCGCATCTACGTTTATAATATCTTTGGATACGGCTGACACATGGCCTTACATAACCTAAAAATGCACAGGAATAACTACTGTGCATGCCAGAGATAACCGTGTTCTGCCACCACTGACTGGGGCATAATCAATCTCTCTCGCACAGCAACGTGATTGGTCTTTTCAATTTTGCTCCATAAGTAGCTCTTTATTTGCCCAGATGATACTTAATACTTAATGTAGTTAATAACTTGGGAAAAATTATTTTTCACAGATACAAACAAAAAATATCAATTTTATTATTCAATTGAATAGTTTTTTGAAAAATAAAAATAATATCTGGATAAACTTATCGTGAAAAATAATGATTTTCCAAGTTATTATAAAAATAAAGTTTAGTCCCATGTATTTGGTATTATTGTTTGATCCTCAGCGTGTAGACATCTTGGTTATCCCCACCTAATCTGGCTCAATTTTACAAAGTGTCAACAACGCACCTGCTCAACTTCAATGACATTGACGTACAATGAGAAAAGCTGTCAAATTAATAAACAATGCATCTAGACATGGCTATTTCAAATCTTGAAAAGTATTTAAGAAGTCACGAACGCGTAGATTATGCGTCGAATGACGTTCTTCATTTCGTACCCCAAGAAGCGGACACGTCGTACTCAAAGTAGTAAGCATGGACATAGGAAACAAGGGACTAGGAATGCCATTGCGGGGGTGAGGCATAATCAAGTGGCTCATCGTAAGATGGCGGCTCTCCCCTCCCGTGAATTCAACCCCGCTCGCTCAAGTTAGGATGGCATGCCTAGTCCCGTGTTTCCTATGTCCATGGTAGTAAGTATTTCGTACCCATGGTGATGGACACTTCGTACCCCAAATGATTGGGAATCTGTAACCCTACATTACGGTGCAGCATTCACACCGCGAGGGAAATTTTTTTTGCAGGTTTAGATTATGTGGTTAAAATATGACATGAAACCATTTATAATTTTAGGAGAAGAGTTGACGTTTGTAATACATGGACGAAAAATCAAGCCTGAGGAAGCGGCTTAGGAGACATTGGAAAGAAGGTGTGTCCCGCTAGAACGTCCAGAACGGAATTTGAATATTTTCTCTCTGCCATAATTTTGGGTTTTCAGGTTCTTCTTCGGAATCAATCTTAATTTTTGAGCTCTTTTATTTTTCGCAAAAAACTGGACTTTTTGGTGGAACAACATGAAATTTGAAAAATAAAAAAAATCAGCCTAAAAATAATTTACGCATCAAGCCTAAATGTAAGCATTTCCGAATATTGTGTTATTTTTGGGTTTCCAAAAAAATCTCCAAATGAAAAAGAATCATACTATTTACCCTCGAAAAACTCTAAACTATACCCACTTTCCCACAGTAATAATAAAAAAATCAAAGAAAAAAAACAGCCTTGATGCATTTAAGCAAACCCTGCTCAGATGTCTTTAAATAAAAACTCCATTAAGATCTCAATGAAAAATAATTACCACAAAGACTTTCCCAACAATATTTTTCATATACTCATCTCCACAGTAACATTGAACCCCACTTAAGAACTACCCCTATCGAACACAAAGAACCAAATCTTACTTTCCATGAACTAAATCTTCTAAAACAATCTCAAATTAAAAATAACCACACCAAACAGCTTTTGAACGATCTAAGTTTCACCTTCCACCAATTAAAATGGTAATAAATATTTGAATATAAAAATAATCTACACACACAGCTTTCCAAGTCTGTAGTAGATATATCCACCCTTACAGAAATATTCCACAACCCCTTAGCACTCTCAGCAGAAAAATAGCCCCTAAGCAGTCTCATCTGCCTTTAACTAAAATCACGAAATATTTAATTAAAAGAATCACCCCAGGGCATTTTTAAAGACTCCATTTAATATATCGACTTCCACGGCAATATACCACGCCCTCTAGAAACTACCCTTATCAAATTTAAAGAATCAAGTCTCCGCTGCCTTCACCTAAAATCGCCGAAACAAATTTTATTTTAAAATAATTACTAAACACTACTCTACAAATCTCTTTTTGATATATCTACAGTCATATTAATATTCTGTAACCCTTAGAACTACCTTATCAAATTTATCGAATATAGTATCAGTTTTCTTAATCTAAAACAGCAAAAAAAAAATTTAATAAAAAAATGACCTGATACCATTTTTCAGGACTCTTGTATCCACACAGTAACATTACACGACCTCTAGGAACTACCTCTGTCACATTTAACGGACCAAGTTTCAGCTACCTTCAACCAAACTGTCAAGAAAGTTTAAATTAAAAATAACTATCACACACAACTCTCTAGATCTCGAGTTGATTTATCTATAGTTTCAGTAAAATTCCGCAAATCATAGGGGTTGGATTATTTTTAATTTGAATTGTTTTTAACGTTTCAATATATGAAAGGTGAGATATGGTTCATTAAATGTGATAGAGGTAGTTCATATGGGTCTTGAAATATTACTTTTTAGATAGATATATTAACCAGAGCCTTCAAGAGTGATTTTAGGTCATTCTAATTTATTTTACATTTTTTTAGCGGTTTTAATCGAAGAAAACTGAGATTGGGTTCGTTTAATTATATAGGGATAGCAACTAGGGGTTGCGGAATATCACTGGGGTATAAATATGTCAACTAGAGTGTTGAAATTTTATTTGTGGTTATTCTTCTTAAATTTTTTTTCGCGTTTTCAGTTAGAGACAGCTGAGAATGGATTCATTAAATGTAATAGGGGTTGTTCCTATGGGTTGTGGGATATAAATGTGGAAATAGATTTATTAACTAAAGTGTTTAAAAGTTATTTGGGATAGTTCTTTTTAATTTGATTTTTTTATTATTACTGTGGGGAAGTGGGCATAGTTTAGAGTTTTTCGAGGGTGAATACCATAATTCTTTTTCATTTGGAGATTTTTCAACAGTGTATCGTGAACCCCATAGAACCATGACTTAGGGTTTATATTTTTTTAGTTTTGTTTAATATCGATACTTTTAGTCAGGGGTATCTGTAAGTGACAAGGGTTGCTTTATCACAATATAATTTGTCATTTTTAGTGAACTGAAAACAAGCTTAAGCCTACGGTATATTTTTTTTCGTACTTATTCCATATATTTTTCTTTAGGATTTTTTTAAGGGTTAGGATTGATTTTTGGAAATAATTTGTGTGTGTGTTTTAAGAAGACGAAAAATTGAACAATATTCGGAAATGCTTACAGTAAGGGTAATTTTTAGGAGTCAGGGGTTGTTTTTTGAAAATTAATTTTTGCAGTTTTTGAGAGCCCAAAAAAAAAAAATTCTAGCGCGGTTGATGTTTTTAATTCTTTCAATCTTTTCTAATGAAGGTGCTGGCGGCCAGAAACTCCACCCAAAAGTCGATTTTTTTAGAAAACTAAAAGAGCCCAAAAATCGGCATCGGTGCCCAAAAAAAGCCTAAAGTTATGACAAAAGGACGAAATTATTTCGTGAAATTACGAAAATACTCGGTATGACTCGGATCCCTTCGGCACTATTCGGAAGGATGCCGCCGTTTTCGCCTAAGTCTAAGTACAAGCAAATGATAGGTCATGTGCGTTTTAAAGTTCTTTCTACACATTAATTCCCTTTGAACATAACTTTTAAGTGCAAAATCTCCGGTTGTCTCATCGTTAGTGACTTGCGTGTCAGAAAATTCGTACTTGACATGGTGAACATTGAAGTGAACATTGATAGTTTCTGTGACAAAATTATAGTGAACCGAAAAAAGTATTGCTGTTAAAATTTTACATTACCGTTACTAAAAATTACGAAAAATGTTTTGTATGTTTACGAAACATGTAACTGAAAGATGATGACGTTGGCGCTACTGAAAATTATGGACCGTTTCATAGTTTTACGAAATATCTAACTGCAAAAAACGTCCACTACAAGTTTCGTAAAATTCCGCAAGAAATTTTTAACAGTATACATAATTCATGATGCAATAAAAAACTGAAATAAATTTCATTACGAAGTTTATGAACTCCGATCCTCTATTTTTTGTTAGCTAATTTGATAATATTCTGACTACCAATACTTGATTAACAGAAGATGAAAACCCGATAAGAGGATCCGCTGGTGTTCTAAGTGAAAATTCTCATATTGAAATGAAAAAGCTAAAATTGTTGGTTATTCTAAGCTGAAAGTATTTGGAGTAAACTTTAAACATTAAGGCCGATTTTGTTTAAAGCCAAATTAGTGGTTTCTAAAGAATTTAAACCCTCATGGAAATATAAGCGCAGTCTGTTACTGCAAAAATATGACTGTTCATAAAACCAGCTTAATGTACGAGGGTGGATTGATAAGTTTCCGGCCTGACCAAGAAAAACAACGTTTTTAAGAATTTTTTTTTTTATTTCTCAACATAATCTCCTCCAAGGCT
>NC_046658.1:151829306-151839809 GCF_010883055.1 Belonocnema kinseyi
CTATCTAAGGATGGTACTATAGAACGCCACCTCAAGGTAGGCCTAGTGGCGCCATCTCTTGGTCAGGCCGGAAACTTATCAATCCACCCTCGTATAAGTAGTTTTTTGTTCTATTTCGAAAAATGCAATGTTCTAAGCGTGCCTAAATTCGTATTGAAAATATAAATAAAATATTGCTTTTTTATGAATAATTTTATGCACCAAAAGTAGAGCATGAAAGTAATTCGCAAATCAAATTTAGATTTTCAAACTAACTCTTTTCCAGCTCAATGTAATTCTCTAATGTTACTGTTATGGTCATTTTTTATAGTCTGAAACATTTAAATCGATTATGTACTTTCGTAATTGTCATTAAAAATGTAGTTATTTGACAGAAAAACTGATCATAAATGGAATGAATGAGACTGTAGATCCTTGTGAGGATTTCTATGTATTCGTTTGTGGATCATGGCTAATCAATTATCCGGTTCTTGCAGACCAATTGAAATGGAAGTTGGACGTAATGGTTAAAAGCAAAATCTAAACTTTTCTGAGAAGTGCAAGTTATGTTGCCTCGAGATATGTTTCTAATACTCCTATACCATCAAATTGACTTAAAATTAATTTCAGGGGCTGATCAAATGCCAGTTTGTAAATCAGATCCAGAGATAGCAATTTAGAAAATGTAATTTCTAAAAAAATTAGAATAAGAATTCTGGCTGAAAATTTCGCTTTTACATTTATTTCTGATACAGTTATATCCTCAACGAGTCTCTAATTTATTTCAGTTGTTGATCAAACCAAATTTTGAGATGATATCTGATGTCCAGATAAAATATTTTCTAAAATAAAAAGGCTCCCTAAAAACTTTATTAATTAAAGTTCGGACAAGTTATATTGCTTCGAGATATCTTTTTGATACGCCTTTACCGGCAAAATGACTCAGAAATCATTTTAGGCTGATCAATCCTCAGTCTTGGGTTCAGGTCCAGAAATAGCGATTTTTAAAAAATTTTGATTGAAATGCACCAGCTGCAATGTACTAATTCCATCTGCATTTCCTGATGTGTATTTAGTCTAGGATCGATCTGTGAAAAAAAGCAATGGAAATCAATTATTGAATTCAGAAATAATGTGTTACTTATTAAAATTATTAATAAGTAATTATTGTTAAATTATTAATACGTAATTATTTTTTAAATTATTACTGTCGACACTGTCAGTAATAAACATACCAAACCATAAATCATTTTTTTGATAAAGAATAATCAATGGAAAGTATAATAAACATGCCGGGCCGATTTGGCATTATTTCGAGGTTATGTTCAGATTCACCTTTTACCCTAATCGCTGAAAGTAAATTTAGGTAATGTCAATTTAAAGTTTTAGTACCAAAAAAAATCGACATTTACTTCTTAGTCCACGTGTCTCATTTCATTATTAATTAAACACTTCTATTATTTGAAATTACTATATTTGATACTTGTATACATTTTAAGTTTTGAACTCAACCATGGAGACTGTGATAAACGTGATCTAAAGATGCACGGACTTGACTGAATGACCGATCCAAATGCAACTTTATCGCCGCGAAATTTGAAAATGCCCCTGTATAATAGCGTCTCGCCTACTATTGTGCAATTCGGGTAGCATTCAAGTTCTCAATACATGTAAGCCCAAGCGTTTCCGCCCGGTATATACTTCTTAACATTCTTTTTAGAGGTTGTATGAAAACCACAAGGACTGATGACAGTGTCCCGTTGAATTTGGAAAAGAAGTGGTTCACTGCCTGCATGGATGAATGTAAATTAAACAATGTCTTCTAAGTTTTAACTGCAGAAAAAATTAGGATTCAAAGTTTATTCAAACATCACACGTGTCTTCTTATTCACTTCTTTTTCCCTTTTTTAAAGAATTTCCGTTTTCTTTCCTATTTTCAAGAAACTTCTCCTGTTTTCTTTTTCGTTTAAGTGAGGACTGAAATAATTGACCCCAATAAGAAAATCCAATTATGTGTTTTGGTTGACAGTAATTTCTTTTTTTTACATTTTTTTAAAGTCTATTATACTATTTTTCTTTCTGAATTATTATATTTGGTGTGAAAATTCGACTATTTGGTTAAAAGGTCAAAATTTCAATTAAATATTCGTCCCTTCTTCTTTAAAGTTCAACTATACAGTTTTAAATGCGACCGTCTAGTTTAAAATTATTTTTCTAAGTTGAAAATGTAATTACTGTATGGAAGATTCAAACATTTGGTCGAAAATTAAGCTGTTTTGTTAAACAATTGTATTTTTGGATAACTTGTTTTGTAAGATATTTTGTGAAAGTTAATCTTCTTTGGTTGTAAGATCAAATTCTGATGCGTGATATTGTTTGCGATTTCTAAAAATATTTTTTTCGATCCACTTTGGTGCTTATGTCATAAGCAAAAATGAAATGTAAAATAAAATTTTTATATCTTAAATCTGAATCTGAGTAAGGAAAATAAAGAAATGAAAAAATATAAATTTAAAATTCTAATTTTAATTTTGTAGCTTGTGCTTAGTCCAGATATTTTTAGAATGTTTTCAATAATCTGTTAAATAAATAACTGAAAATGCAGCGAACAACTTCCGAAACCTATTCGATAAAAAACAGTAACATTTTCTATAACATTATAAAAATATAAACTAAGTGAAAAGGACTACCTGTTTCGTCTTAAGATCGTGGAGATAGATATAATATGACTCCGTTGCAAAACGCCCATCTGAGTTGTAGATGGAGCCACGGAACGGCATTTTAAATTACACATTTACAACGGAGTATCCTTTGCTCCCGCTGCTCCACGTACTTTTTCCAACTTGATAGGAAACTTCTCCAACCAACTAAATTCTAATGCCTACAGCAGCGTAGCCAGTAATTTTTTGGGGAGAGGTGGCTTCGGTTTTATTTTTCCAACTTACAGCTTACTCTACACTCTACAGAGTATCCTCATAGTATCAACATAGTATCCCTTCCGTATCATGCAACAAAAACTCGAAAAAAATTGCAAGATCAACTTCTAAATCGGTGAAATTTGGATTTTAGGATAAAATTTCCATTAGAAGGTCACTGAGTAATCGCAAAAGTTTTTGCTTGCAACGGTAAAAAGTTAAAAAAACAAAATATTAGTGTGACGGCTTGCGTATTACCGTCGATTAAACTCGTTGATTTTATAATCTCAGTCGATAAAGAAGAAACTTTATTTATCGTAAGATACAAGTTAAGTTAAGTTAATTTAAATTCGTATAAAAAATTAATAATTTTTTTATGAAATTGCTTATCAAGGTAATTTAGAATGTTAGTATAAACTCTTCAATATTCTCTCTCTCTCTCTTCTTCTTTAATTTTAGGATAAAATAATTTGCTTCATATACCTAATAAGATAAAATAGTATACATGAAAATGTAGCCTTATTAAAAGTCACGTACGCTGGGCCTACGTGGTCAGCTTGATACGTTACGGCATTCGTTAGCGAGCTCCTATTGGTCAGGCTCAACGTCAGGGGGTTGCACTTGACTCCCCTACTCTAATGCTACCCTTGCACATAATCCAAAAATGCAAGGTTATAAATATATGTGACTCGGGGAGGAACGGCAGATATCTTTCAATCGTTGATATTCATTGAACCCGCGTCACTCGAGATCTTAAATAGTTAAATATTATAATTTAGAAAGTAGAATCTTAAATGTATAAGTTCCGCGTAACTTAGTGTAGTCGTCGAATCTAATTTATATCTAACATTAAGTGAAGTTAGATATAGAATTTAATAATAATAATAATAATAATAATTAAAAAGTTTATATTAACTGTTGTGTGTGTGTCCCATGGATTAATGTGTAAAGTTTAATGAATAAAGTTATTAATTTAAAATGATCTATTTAATTGGTGAGATTCTTCATTTCATCGCCTGTGATTAATATAAAGATTCAAATAACCGTGGTAGTTGATTTTCAAATCATCGCCAGTCAGCAGCGAATCTTAAGACTAGAAAAGGAATCCACCAATCAAAGAATAATTTTTTATATTATTCGGTGGATCCGAAAGGTAGGCCGTTTGAAGTGTAGCCGTCAACAGGCGTTATACGTCTTATTCTTTTTTAACTTTTTACCGTTATAAACTGCTGTTTGTTTTTAGTTTTTTTTTCACATGATACGGAAGGGATACTATGAGGGTACTCTGTAGAGTATCCTTTCCGTTCACTCCGTTAGCTAGGGCTAACAGATGAGGGTCCAATAAATACCTAAGGCTTTCTAGGAGAGAAGAAAGTCAAAAGTATTTATCATGTAAATTTATACATTTGTATTTATTTATTTTTATGTATTTGTGCGATAAAAAATTATGCATAAAATAGTGTGTGCGGCATCCCAATGCACAATATTGTACGTCGCGTTGCCTCACACAACTTTTAATTCTTAATTTTTTAACACATGAATCAATACAGATAAATAAATATAAATGTGTAAAAAGATAAAAAGGGTGTTGAGGTATATGCAAATTTGCGGATAAATGTAAAAAAGAATGCAAATGAACTCTTCTTCCGATGTAAGAACCCCCGTTTTATGATATTCCTAGGACTGAAGCAGAAGGTACGATGCGCTAGCACATTCACAACGGAATTTGACTATTTTTTTTTTGCCATAATTTTTTTGTTTTTCGCCCTTTTTCGGTCCCAATGGTGATTTGTAAGCTCTTGTACTTTTCTCAAAAAAACCGACTTTTGAGTGGAGGTGCTGTTCACCAGCAGCTTCACTATAGAAAATTTAAAGAATAAACAAAAATCAAGCGCGCCAGAATTTTTACCTATTTTGGTTTCCTAAAAACTGTAAAAAATAATTTTCATAAAACCACCCGTATTTTCTAAAAACTACCTTTAAAATAAAGTATGTACTCAAACTCAATGTAAGCATCAGAATTTCGTGCTTTTTTAGGCTCTTCTTTGGCACCAATCCCGATTTTCCGGCTCTCTTATTTTTCTCAAGAAATCGAACTTTTTGGTGAAGGTGCTGGCCGCCAGCACCTTTAATACAGGAGATTTTAAAAGTTCGATAAATTAACAGCACCCGAATTTTAAGTTTTTTTTCCACTTAAAAATTGCAAAAATTAATTTTTTAAAAACAACCCCTATCTCCTAAAGACTACCCATAAAATAAAATATGCACTCAAAGTAAATGTAAGCATATCACAATTTTGGGCTTTTGTGGGCTCTTCTTGGGCACCAATGCCAACTCTTAGGCTCTTTTATTTTTGATAAAAAAATTGATTTGAGGTGGGGGTAAGTACTGCCTGCCAGCACCTTCACTGCAAAAAATTTGAAAGATAAAGAGAATGTGGTTTTTTTTTTATTTGAAATATTATTTATGGTTTTGATTGATAGAAGATTACTCTTGGATCATTATATGTGATAAGGGTAGTTTGTGTGAATTGCGGGATATCACTGTAAGGGTGGATATATCTACTAAGGACTTGGCAAGGTGTTTGGTGATTATTTTTAATTTGAAATATTTGTTACCGTTTTAATTGATGGAAACAAACAGGGATTGTTTCTTGAAAATTAATTGTTGCACTTTTTGAGAGCCCAAAAAAGCCTAAAATTCTGGCGCGGTTGATTTTTCTATTTTGCAGATTTTTTGAAGTGGAGGGGCTGGCGGGCAACACCTTCGCCCCAAAAGTCAGTTTTTTTAGAAAAATAAACAAGCTCAAAAACCGACATCGGTGCCCAAGAAGAGCAGTTCTTAGGAGATAGAGGTTGTTTTTTGAACATTAATTTTTGCATTTTTGAAGAGCTCAGCAAAAGCCTAAAATTCGGGTGCTGTTGATTTTTTGAATTTTTGAAATTGTCTGTAGTGGAGGTGCTGGCGGCCAGCACCTTCATCCAAAACTTCTGTTTAAAAAAATAAAATAAAAGAGCCCGAAAATCTGAATTGGAGCCAAAGAAGAGCCCAAAAATGCCCAAAATTCTGGCACGGTTGATTTTGTTATTTCTTTTAATTTTCTGTAGTGGAGGTGCTGGCGGACAGTACCTCCAATCAAAAGTCGGCTTTTGAGAAAACTACAAGAGCCTAAAAATTGGTACCGGTGCCGAAAAAAATCCCTAAATTATAGCATAAAGAAAACGTTCAATTTCCATACAGAATCGTCAATATTAGGTAAATGGAGTAGAAACTTAAAATTTCTCTTTGAAATTAGCTACGAAATACAAATGAATAATTCTTTTTTATTGTGACCCCCATAAATCCGTTTTATAGGGTCCTGTGTTTTTTTAACAATTTCTTTGTAATGCATAGAACAATACCCTCTACTGATAACTAGATATTTACATAAATTGTTTAAGCGACTATTTACTGTTTTTTAGCTATTTGTTCTTCGGATTGAGTTGGATAGTTGCGTTTTTTCAGAAATTTTTGACTTATTTTAAACTTGTCAGTTACATTGAAGCTATAATCAGTTCAATTTTTCTGCAATAATTTCCGAAGCAACCTATCGTTATTTAAAATTCTGATAATATTCTCTGAGAATAATTCTGAAATGCTGTTGTTTTTCTTCTATGGTTTTCCACTTTTGCAGTTCTTTCTGAAAGTCTCAACTTTTTGTCTACTTTTTAATTTGTTTTTGGTAATAATTAATTAATTTAAACAAACCTAATTATTTAAACAATTTATTATTGTTTATTACTATCTTCTCCTATACTAATTCTAAATATTTGCAGTTTTTTTCTAAAACTTGCCAATTTTTGTTATAGTAAATGCAATTTAAGCAAGTTGACAAACGTGAATGTTCAAACAATATATTAGGGTTTTCAACTATCATCTATTTGATTATTGCCAGCAGAGAAGTAACTGATGTTTTCATTGGAGCCCATTTTTTGTTCCAAAGGAGCTGCAACAAAAATGATCCCCGCTTGGTGAAAAGGAACCCAAAACGATAAGTTAGCTATAAATGATACCACACTTGGGGTTATAAAATATCTCAATCGTAATTCAGCCTATTTCTAAAGAACTCATATTTCTCTTTGTCAACTTCGAGATTTTGTTTAATTAGTAACATAAGTTTTATCTTAAAGCACACATGTAATCGAACTCTGAACAACATAACTTAATGGAAATAATTAAAATACAAAATAATATTGCAATTAAAATATATATAATGACTTCATATATGTCATTTGCAGGTTATGTAGCAAAGTTGTGAACATAAAGGCATATTCATCTGCAAGAAACTTTTCATCTCAAATCATCGGTCGATAACTGTGGAAAAATGTTCCAGCGCTGGCCTGGTCCAGATCATACCACTGGTTTCCAACCCTGGCGCTGACAAGACGGTTTGGCCTGGGCCTGGCCAAAAGGGTAAAGTTTTTTCTAGCTAGCCCCAGACAAGACCGTCTGGTCAGGCGCCAGGAAGAGACTGGTCAGCAGTTAGACAGGGACTGGTCAATCGCTAGTTATGAGCCCCGATTAAAACATAAAATTGAAACCGGTTTATTAGATTAATTTTAATCAGGTGTAGTCTTTGAATCCGATTTATTCATTTTTTTACTTTTTTTTGAAGCCAATCATGTGAATAGATCCCATTTGAATCTAATTATCTCTTTAAAGAAGGGCTTAATACAATGTTTTTATTGTAAAATTAGAAGGGTAGGGATGGAGTTTACTGTTGCTACCAAATTTATTTTCTTCTCTATCATCTTTTTATTGGTAAATGTTAAAATTAATATAATATTAATCACGTTGATTGTTACAGAAAAGATAAGTTACGATGTTAAACTTCCTTAGTCTTATCTGCTACTTGGTTTTCCTTAATTTTACTCAAAGCTCGAAACCCTTCCCAGTCGAATTGTACTTGGAGAATAAAATGGATGAAATAAAGTCTAAAGCTTACAATAATCTAAAAGGCTTCGACCCCAAAATATGTTTACATGTATCTTTAAAAAGGTTTCAAATAAAATTTGAGTGAAAGGGTAAATTTTGGTTCATTACTTAAAAAGAAAAATATATTTGTTACCGTAAGATTACATATCGGGCAATGTATTATCGTTTTATTCAACTCAAACTGTTTGGAAACAAATTAAATTATGAATTGGTACTAAACGAAATAATTATATAATATTGAAGAAACTGAAGTTAAATTTTGTTGCATATAAAATTTTCCGCTGTTAAAGTTTACATGATATTTGACGAAAGTTTATCCTACGATGGAATAAAAGCTGTCGTCTGCTACGACATTCTTAACAGAAATGGGAAAACGGCGAAGTATGAGTGATTTCGAATTCTAAATCAGGATACCAGATTTAAAAGAACACAGAAAAAACAAAAGTTAAAATTTTTTGCCGATTTTAGACTTGCAACAGTTAAAGATTAAACATATTACGGCGAAAGTTTCACCCAGGTTAGGAGAATAATTTTGATCTCGTCTACTACGTCACGCTGGAGCGAGCAAATTTCGCTAAAACATGTAGAATAAGCAACAGAAAAAAGAAAAAGAATTGTTCTTTCTGATTTAGTATCTCCTTCGAAACAAATTACACTATTGTAGACGAATTAGAACTTATTTAAGGGCATGTGATATTTACAGTTTCCCCGGCTTTTTTTCCACAAAAAAGAACATTTTTAAAAACTGAATTCGGAGATGCTATAAAATATCATAACGGACGTCGCCAGACTCCTTTTTGAGGGATAATAACAAAAAAATTTATTGTGCTAAATAAAAATTTTATGCATTATTTTGAGGTTACGTCGTCTTTCATCTCTGCCTTTCCGATAATCTGGAAATTATTTATGAAATAAACTTTTTTGATGGCTGCAAACAAGGTTAGTTCCAGGAGATTAGTTACAATGTTTATTTGTAAGTGCAAAGTTTTCGTTAAAAAATATTGTGTAGTTTGTAAGTAACGCTCGGGTGAATTGTAACACACATAACCTCGAAATATACACGCACGTTGTTAGCAATATCAACAAAATTTTGATAAAAAAAAACACACAAAAAAAGTGTGCGGGGACGTCCGTTAGCATGTTGGTTATCATTTCACAGATTTTAAAGGCAAAATATTTCTTATCCTAGGAAAAAAGCCGGGGGGATCTAACACTGAAAAAATCGATACTATTTCCTAAGCGCTATGCAAATTAATCACATTTTGCTAAATTAAAACTTTTTTTAAGTAACCTACAAAAAAGTGTGCGGGGACGTCCATTAGCATGTTCGCTATCATTTTTCAAATTTTTAAGACAAAACATTTATTATTCTAGAAAAAAGCCGGGGGAACCTAAAACTGGTCAAATCGACAATTTTCTAAGTATCACATGCCCTTAATACCATTTAGCAAAAAGCGCAAAAAACAACTGACAGATGCGAATCGCCATTACTCTCCAATTTAATTAAGTTAAACGACGATAGATAGCGCCAGTGTCGCGATTCTCGCTACATCTCGAATGAAAATGGAGCGATTATATGGCGACCCAGTGAGCACAAAATTTGTCGACCTCTTTGCGACATAGTTACGACATATTTACGACATCCTATGTCCATGTCGTTGCGATGTCTCTGGGATATCGTATAGACATCGTCAGATCATACGACTTATTTACGGTATCGTTAAGACACATTAACGACATGGACATAGGGTGTCGTAAAGTTGTCGTAAAGATGTCGTAACGGTGTCCTAAAGACGTCGCCAAACTTTGTGCCCACTGGAGAAAGATTATCCTGGCAAAGTGAAAAATCGGAAATTATCTTCGATTGATGTAAAGTTTATCCGACAAGGTTAATTTTTTTGCGATGAATCTTTCACCTGAAATCGACGTAAACTTTATCTTTCATTTTTTCTGTGACGGGTTGAATTTGAAGATGAAGTAATAAAAGAAAATTCGAAAGAACTTAAGATAAGGCCGCACTTTGAGAAATATTAAAGATCATATTTAAATTAACTAAAATCTCGTAGCAAAATGAATTTTACAGTATGTTTTTACAGATCAATAATAACAAAAAGACACGAAATTTCGTACGTACAAATTCTTTGCGGAATGTTTGATCGTTGAAAACCATATTTAAGTTTATTAACTTTTTCCTCGATCTAAGTCCAAAGTGGACTTATTTTTTCAAAGATAGTATAATTTAAAATAATAATGAATTATTTAAACAATTCTGTTTTATTATTGTTTGAAACTAAGTGATAATTTAGAGGAAAAAAACTGCAACTTTCTAAATCTATTCCAAGTGAAAATTACTAAAAACAATAATAAATTCTTTAAACCAGTTATTTTAACGTCTAGTTCACACTAGAAAGTAATATTTATGCATTAGAAACATTTTGTTTTAAAAAACCGCAAAAGAATGACAATTGGAACCAGAAACTTACAAAGCCCGATTTTCTTGAAAGTCTTGAAAATCAGTATTAAGCCCATAGACATACGAGGGTAGTTCAATAAGTCCTTAGAATGAAGTATAAAAACAAGTTTTTTTGGGTAAATTTTTTTTTATTTTTCAACATAATCTCCTTGGAGCTCTATA
>NC_046658.1:151839909-151841047 GCF_010883055.1 Belonocnema kinseyi
GGAATTTGAATGGATTTTAAAAAATTTAGAGAAGTTTCTATGATTTTACGGGATTTTCATCAAGATTTTAATACCATTTGATAATTTTAAAAAAATTGTCGGCTTTATCAGGATAAATGAATGCATCACTAATTTGAAAGGATTTTAATAATTTTTTTAATATTTTAAAAGAAATCAAAAGATCTAGATACTTTAAGAAATACCCAAGTATTTTTACGAATTTTGGAGGATTTCAGGAGGTTTCGAATATTTAAGAGATTTTATAATATTCTAAACACTTCACGGGATTTCAAAAGATTTATTATATTTTTACAGAATTCCCTACTACTTTAAAATATTTTGAAGAATTTTAATGGGTCTCAAAAGATTTTATTCGGTTTTATTACATATCGAGGGATTTTTGATACTTAGTACGAATTTTTAAGATTTTACGGAATTTGAAGGATTTTAAAAGATTTTAAGGGATTCTTAAAGGATTTGAATTATATCAAGCGATTGAAAATTTTTAAGTTTTATGACGATTTCACCAAATTTCAAAACATTTTGAAAGATTTCAAGACATTAAAAAATTACCAAAAGATTTCCGAATATAATAAAGGATCCTCCGCGATTTTAAAGAATTGTATTTGATTTTAATATATTACAAGGCATTCAAAAAGGTTCAGAAAAATTTCTACGGATTTCAATAACTATTTAAATGAATTTTAAAGGATTTTAAACATTTCATGGAATTTCGTAATATTTTCATATATATATATATATAACGTTATTTTAAGGATTTTAACTTAATTAAAAGGACTTTGATCAATTTTTATACATAGATGTTAAGAAATTTCAAGGCATTCTAAAGTACGAGGGTAGTTCAATAAGTCCTTAGAATGACCAACAGATGACGCGCGAATCGCTCCAAATCATCTGTTTTCAGTCAGCACCACTCCCGACTAGATATATGGTGTAGTCACAGTCCACATTTTCTGAGTTTACGTGTTTTTATAACCAATTGAAAAAAAAATTGTTCGTTAAGAAAAATGGAAAGAAACGAGTTCAGAGCGGTAATGAAACATTTTCATTTAAAGGGTTTAACTCCATATGAGATAAAAAATGAATTGGACTCTCTGCCCCTGCCTTAGCAACGGTT
>NC_046658.1:151841147-151846997 GCF_010883055.1 Belonocnema kinseyi
CGACAATTTTTTTAAAATTATCAAATGGTATTAAAATCTTGATGAAAATCCCGTAAAATCATAGAAACTTCTCTAAATTTTTTAAAATCCATTCAAATTCCTCGAAATCATTTGAGATGCCGTGAAATATTTTTAAATATTTTAAAATCTCTTAAAATCTTGTCAAATGAGTGAATTAAAACTAATTTTGGAGGAGAACTGAAGCTGAACTTAAAAAAAGTACTTTAGATTAAAGTTTTTAATGTATCGATACTTATTTACATTTTTATGTTTTTGCTTTTTATTCCTTGAAGGATTCCCTACAAATTTATTTATTACGTTTTTATTTAAAAAAATATTTATGAAACAAGCAATTGTTATTTTTATAAGCAATATTTTTCTTAAATAAAATTTGTCGAAAATAAACGTACAAAGAAATTTGTATAAATTTGATAATGCCAGTATAATATTATTTTATTATTATATATTACTACTGAAATTATTTAATATTCACGTGTCGCAAATTAGTGATTTGATCTTATCTCTACTTATGTCTTAGGCAGGAAATACGATGAGGATAGAGATGCCATTCTTCAATGGTCTGAACAAATGATAAGTGAATATGATAAGAAAGCCGATTGTTTTATAGATCAACTCAATGAAAATGAAAAAAAATAAAATTGATTTAAATTATAAAAAAATATATATATATAATATTATTATTTATTTTATTTATTTTTTTAGCGATTTCGCTGGTAGCGGGAGCAGTTTTTCAGATTAGCATTCACTCCCGGCGATACTCCAGAGTTGTCCTTAAGACGAACTTTTAATAAATACATAGATAACTTTTAATTCATTTTTTAATCAATCTGAAATTTTTTCAGATCAGTGTAAATGTAACAAAAGGAGGAAATATTGCTGATAAAGCCGGATTGATTAATTTTGTTTTACCCTATCCTTTCCCCAACTTTATGCTAAGTTAATTTAAGTTAAGATGAACTTTTCAATTAAAAAAATTAGTTTACAATCAAGATTTTGATTTTTCATACAAAAATTATATGAAGTTTGTAATAAAAAACAGTGGAACACAACGAAAAAAAATTTTTAACAAAAAAAATTAAACGTAAAAAGGAATTTTCTACAACTAAATTTAGCTTTCAATCCGAAATTATTGCATTTGTTAGTTATTGCCATTAGTAATAGAAAACTTTTGAAAATTGTACATTAAAACCTTCTTTCAGTTGACGATAATGTGATATAATAATGAAATTTAGAAATACATAGAGAAAACTGACGAATAATGAAAATATTTTTTTTTTAATTTTTAAACTAAATGACTTCCACTTTTACTTTCGTGAAATACGAATATAACTTATCACCTCGAAAATATGAATTTATTCACTGCATTATTATTTTCATGTTAAACAAAAATTGTCGACTATCAGAATACTGTTACAATCCATATCAGTCTCTGTCAGAATTATTTTATTTGCAAACTGACCAGGTAGTCAGGCCTGGGCCTGGCCAAAAATGTAACGTTTTTTCTGACAAATATTTTTCACTATAAGCATCTGTGGTTAAAAATTTTAATTATAGCCCCCCTGTAACTTTTTCGAAATTTGTCAAAATAATTAACTGATCGAACTTAGATTTTGTTTGTTCCTGACTCGCTGATCAGCGCCAGTCCTGGGACAGACTAGACATTCCAGACTAGATGGTCTAGATAAGATCAAACCTTGGCCAGATCAGATCTTCCAAACTAGGCAGTCTAGATAAATCCACACCTGGGCCAGGTCAGATTTTACAGAATAGTTATTGCATCAATTTTGAATTATGTCAAAAACAACAATTTTACTATAAAAAAACGCGTTTTTAAATATAATGCATTACCATACCAATGAGAACAATTTTTCCGTAAAAATAGATTTTTAATAGAATATAATGACCATAACTTGCTTACTCGTGAATAAAATGTATTAATATTATAGGTCAATCGATTTGTCTCGAACCAAGAAATCTAATTTATCTACAACCGTTTTTAAGTTATCGTGTTCACAAAAAAGTGTGACCTACTTAAAACATTGTATTAGACATTTTTAAATTGAGGTAGGCTTAATTAAATGAATTTCAACTTTTTGATCAATATTACCATTATAAAGATTTCTCTATGAAGAAGCAAAAATCAACTATTTATTTGAAAATTCAACTATTTGGTAACTAATTAACTTTTTTTGTTAGTAAAAAAATCATATTTTCGGGTTGAAAATTCTGCTCTTTTTAGATTATTCGTCTTTTTGGCATACAAATTCAACAATTTTGTCACATATTCGTCTTTTTTAGTGGATCGTTAATCTTCTTGATGGAAAATTAATATTTTTGGTTAAAAATGTTCGTATTTTGTTTAATTTATTTTTTTGAACCGAAAATGTACCGAGCTCTTTTTTCGTTGAACACTTATTTTTCTTAGCTTGAAAACTTAACGCTTTCATCAAATATTTGTCTTTTTGGTGGAAAATTCAACTATTTTGTTAAAAACTTATTCTTTTGAATGGAAAGTTAAATTTTTTCGAGAGTTTAATTTTTGGTCAAAAATTTATATGATAACTCATCTTTGTAACTTAAAAATTGAACTATTTCGTTACAAATCTAATCATTTGTTCCCTCTTTTACTAAAAATTCATCGCTTTGGATTGACAATTTATTTACCTTCAAGAAAATTTGAATTTTTTGCATAAAAATTTACATACTTGGTTCTAAATTAAAGAGTTAAAATATTTGGTATAAGCTTTGTTATTGTAAAAAAAATCATATTCTCGGTTCAAAAAATCAACTTTTTTGCAGATAATTTGTCTTTCGACAAATCCTTGTAGATTAAAAATTCAACTAAATTGTTAGACTCATCATTTTTAGTCGGAAGTTCAATTTTTTGTTGAAAATTCATCTTTTTAGTTTAAAAATTCATATTTTATGGTTATACAGTCATTTTTCTTGGTAAAAATTCATCTCCTAAGGTGGAAAATCAACAACTTTTTTATAAAGTTCAACATTAAGATTAAAAGTTCAACTTTCTTCTGAAAAACTTTATTTTGTTTTTTTTTTTTTGAAAATGCAACTTTTTGGCTGAAGCTGTATGATTGTAGGTTGAAAATTGCACTATTTCGTTCAAAATAAATTTTTTTTTCAATAAATTATGTTGTAATGTTATCGTTTTTTATAAAAGGTTCACTGTTTTCTTAAAAATGTGTCATTCTGGAACGAAAACTCATATGTGATTAAAAAATAAATTTTTCTGCAAAAGTCATTTTTCGTTCCTAACAATTTATTTTTTCAGTTACAAATGAACTCTTTTGTTCGAAATTCACCTGTCTTTAAACAAATTCATCTTTAAGGCCTTAAGATTTGAATATTTGGTTAAAAAATAAATTATTTTGTTAAAAAATGACCTTTGTTTTTGGCAACTTCAAGAAAATTTTGTTGTAAAAATTAATCTTTCTTGAGTGATAGTTCAACTATTTTGTAGATAAGTCGTCTTTTGGATTTAAAAGTCAAAAATTTTCTGGAGTATTCATCTTTGTTGGAACCCTTAATCTTCTGATGGAAAAATTATGATTTTTGAATAAAAATCTAATTATTACTCTGAAAATTAAACTATTTACTTAAAAAGTCATATTTTTGGATTGAAACTTTACTTTGATATTAAAAATGTGTTTTACCGATTTAAAAGTCTACTGTTTTCTAAAAAAATCGCCTTTTGGCCACAAATTTGACAATTCAGTCTTTTTTTAAATGTAAACTATTTTGTTAAGGGTTCTCTTTTTTTTAGTTTCGCCTATTTGGTGGAAAATGTGTCATCTGTAAGTTCAAAATTCAACTATTTGATACAAAATTTGCCTTTTTCAGTTGTATACCACTTCATGAAAGTTTTGGTTTTTGTTAAAAGTTCTGTTCTGGATTAAAAATTTACTTTTTGTAGAAAATTTATTTGTTCAGATGAAAGTCAATTGATTTATAAAAAATTAGACTTCTTGATTACAAATTCAACTCTTTTTTTACAAATTGGTCTTTTTCGTACTAAATTGCACTCTTTTGACGAAGATTTTTTTTCGAAATTATTTTTTGAAACTGAAAATTATATATTCTTTGTTTGAAAGTTTAATTATTTTATTGCATCTTTGTGGGTTGAAAATTCAACTATTTTTTGTAAAAAAATTTTTTTCAACTCAATTATTTTGTTAAAATTCTATTTTTTTGTTAAGAATATAACTTTTTTGTTAAAAATTCGTCCTTTTGGATTGAAGATTCATCTCGTACGGCAGGAAAGTCATTTTTCATTGAGTAATTTTTTTTCGATAAGAAACTTTTTGGTTGCAAATTCATTTCTTAAAAAAATCGTCTTTTTGGCTTAAAAAACTAATTATTTGGTTAAAAATTGAGCTGGTTTATTAAAAAATCATCATTTTTTTACATCATAAAATATTAATAGAAATATTCCTATTGTGACTTTTAATATTTGCAATACTACATATAAGTACGGTTTTTTTTATTTTTGCACGGTATAAAATTATAAGATCATAAATTTGAAATAAATTTATTAAAATATCTGATTAAATGTATTAAAATTAGAGAATCAAAGTTACCTATTTTTTCGTGCTTACAAGAAGTCGAGCTTAAAACACAATACATACAAAAACAATATGTACTCATTGTGCTGCAAACAAAACTAGAGCATTTTTTACGTCTGGATTTAGAAAAGATAAAATCAATATCGTGCCGCTGGTAGATAATTTCTCCAGATAAAAATTTCAAGACTAAAAAAACAATCAATGAAAATATTAAAATTACGATAACAGTAAACTTTTTCAAAAAAATGTTACTTAATAAAATTAATCATTTATTAAATATCAAATTAATTCTAAAGTCGGTATTTTAAAAAAAAATTTTGAACCTGAATTATTTAGAATTGACGAGCGATGAGTATCCAAATATTTCTTAATAATTTTGAATTGTTTAGACTAATATTATTTGTTTAAATAATTTTTTCACGCTCAAACTCGTTAAAAGTGATTAATTTTTGGAATTAGTTACGCAATGAAATTAACAATTGTTTGGAATAATATATTTTTTGCAGGATATTGCGCAATTATTTAAACATTGTTAATTTTTTGAAGCAATTTTTTCCCCCTGTAAAGCATGAAAAGTAAATATGTTCAGGATGTAATGACACAATTGACGGATCTTGAGAGTAAAATTTTTCCCTAATATTATATTTAGCAATTTTTTAAACAGCTTTAATTTTGTTAAACAATTTTTGTTTGTTTTCAAAATCTTTTCCGAGTAAATCTAAATCATACTTTGTCGCTTATTATTCGATATTTCCTTGTCTCAGTATACATTTTAACACACGTTTTAACTTATATCACAAACAAATAATATTAAACACAAAAAAAAGAAATGTATATTGTACTAGTTAAATATTTTTGAATTTTCATAATAAAACTTCAAATTGTTAAATACTTGTTAAAATGCTATAATAAGGGCCGAGTTGGTAAAAAAAACTCTTTTATTGAACTTCATTTGTTTAGTTTGAACAAAAAAATCGCAAAACCTTCACTTTTGCGCTAAAAAAGATTTTAAAAAGTCAACAAAATATGATTTTAGAAGAAACCTTTATCTTGTAAAAAAGTGGACTTAATACCGTTTAACTTTCCCTGCTTTAATTCCTATATCAATAGGATGAAAATTAGGCAACTTGTTCAAATTGTAAGTGTTTCAAATTGAATAATTTATTGATAAAAAACTTTAGAATTGAAAAATATTTATAAATCTTTACAAGTTTGGTCAATAAAAATAAGAGATAATTAAGAAGAAAAG
>NC_046658.1:151847097-151849165 GCF_010883055.1 Belonocnema kinseyi
TGTAGTGATAATGACTCATTAAATACTAATTCGACTTCTAAGAACATACGAAAATTTGCTTTCCATTTGAAAAATAATTAATCATCAAGTTTCTATGATCAGCATAATATTTAGAAATAAAATTTTGCAATACAAAATGAAAATTTCTTTACTCACAGACAATTTGGTTTTGTCGATTATTAATTTTCTGCACTATTAAAAATATAATCTGACAAATATTAATAGAATGTTCATGTAGAAAAAAGTTAATTGAGACTGAAGAGATTTGTCAATTAAATAAATCTGTTTACTCATATGATATCTTATCATATAAATAAAAAAAAGTGGAGATAAAAGATTACTCATGACGAGTTTAAGAATTTATTGTGAAACATATGTATTCATAAGGAAGTTCAATGTTTTGAAGAGATAGATTAATAAATTAATGACATAATAGAGTATTTACATAAATTAATTTGTTCAGGATATCTGCTCTAGATTGAATAAATATTCTTATTTTCGCTATAAACTAAGCTTTGATTAGACTATTAATTACTGCTCTAAATTAATTATTAAAAATAATTATATAATTTTAAAATTATATTTAAAAGGATTTTTATCCTCCTTAATTATTTATTACACACATTTTTATAATATGAAAAAATTAAAAAATTAGTACACTTTTAAAATGGAAATCATTTCGTAAAATGCAGAGTAGATACCAGAACACAAAATATAAATTACGGGAAAGAGATAATTACACTTACAAAGTAGATAAATATGTCTAAACATTTAAATGTGGACAATTAAGAAATTAAATTAATTAAATTAAAATTTATTTTAGTCAAATGCGCCATTTTTTGGATTAAATTTAATTTGGATCAAAAAATTCTATCTTAGATGTAGATTAAAAAAATGTTTGATTAAAAAAAAATTCTGAGTTAGACATAGATGCTAAAAAAATATATTGTCTTGAATTTTAACGTGTCTTTTTTGTAGAAAATGAACCACCTAGAAAGAGAAATAAATCGGAAAATATTTGGAGATCGCAAAATTCGTTTTTGCAGACGAAATATTTTTCTCGAAAACGGAAAATCGTAGCGCAAAATTAAACAGAATATAAAATATGCGACTCATTAAAATCAGTATTTTTTTAGCATAATTTTTTAAAATAATAATAACTGCCTGAGGACATGGGCAAAAAAATGGTTACAAAGATGTGTCAATATATTCCTTTTTACTGAGAGATCTTTGATAAACACTATAATTGTAATTTAAGTAAGATAATTAACATAATTATTTTCATGTCGATCAGAAAAATTATTTTTTTTTTATTAAAAGTATGACAATGTTGTTTGCATAGGAAAAATATTTTCATAGGTTACACAACAAAAGAGCCAACAGGATGATGCTTTTGTTTTAAGGCAACTTTTCCTCTGAGTGGTTCTTAAAAAAACAATTAATATAAAACTATTTTAAAAAATTAAGTTTTTATATCCATTTTTATTTGAAAATCTAAAAATAATTTTAATGTGCAGTGGATGATTCACACTTCCTGATACACTTAGAAAATATCTTCTTGCGGCAAAAGGATGTCCCTAGACACAAATGTAATATCTTCTAAAATTGAAGGTTAATCAAAATTTAATTGGGTTTAAAAGAATCTTTTTTACAGAACTTTTACTTTATCTAATTTTCTGTTTTCGAGAAAAATTAGTTTTTATTAAAAATAACAGCGAAATTCGCAATGAGCGTCAAAATTGTTTAATGTGAGCTGCTTTACACTATTGCGTAAATTTTTAGTGTGAAAAAAACTAGGGTTCTTCACGTTATTTTCAATTTTTTTAATATTTTAAAAACGGTTCCAGTCTAAAATTCTATTTTGCATCACTTTGAGACTTCTCTCATTGCTTGCATAATTGCTAAATTTGATTAAAGATGATACATCGGATAATTAAATTTAATTGCACGACAAGACATAATGCCCTGCAGAAATTGTAGGTCATTATCATCGAACGAACTCTGTTCCACTGTGCATTTTAAACTACACGATTTTTGGAGATAAATTTTCAGATTATGACATTTTTTG
>NC_046658.1:151849265-151850318 GCF_010883055.1 Belonocnema kinseyi
GCAGAAATTGTAGGTCATTATCATCGAACGAACTCTGTTCCACTGTGCATTTTAAACTACACGATTTTTGGAGATAAATTTTCAGATTATGACATTTTTTGCAACACTTGACAGTAATTATCGTTTTTATAAATGATTTTTTTAGACGTATGTGTGGATTTTTTAACTCAGCGAATAAATAGATCAAAATGTGCGAGAAATAATTTATCAAGAATAAAATGGTTTTTAAAATGAAGTATTTAAACTATCTATCACTAAGAGTTAAAAAGTTATAAATTTGTTAATTATTGATACTGTTTTTTTTTTATTTATTTATAATCAAAAATTAGCGCAGGGGTAAATCCAACTTAAAAAAAACAATAACAATTTTTGAAGATCTGAAAACATCAATTACTAAAGAGTACGAAAGAGAATTTGAATTATTTTTATCACGGTTTTAAATCTACAATAGTTAAGTTGAAAAAACTACTGATTAAAATTTGGTTATAAATATTGTTGTACAGCTTAATTTTGAAATAATTTAAGTGTTTATAACTTAATATTTATTTTAAATTTAGGTTTTAATTCAATTATTTATGGAATGATTTCTCATACTATATTAACGAATTTAAAAAAAGTTGTTGTGCTCAGAATCAAGTCTTTGAATAAAACGGTTTTTCTATGATTTGAAGAATCTAAATAACATTATTGACGATGTCATTTAAAATAAAAAACATCATTTCTAATGTTTTTAATGAATACAAATTATACAAATTTACTGTTTCCAAACAGGATGAAAAATTTTAATGACAAAATCTATTTTAAAAATAATAATTTTTGAAAAGTTATAAAAAACTCAATATTACGTTTTCTGTATCTCAAAGTAAATTACTCTTATTTGTGACAAATTAATAATTGTTAGTTTTACTTCTTTCTAAAGTCTTAATTAGTGATAATAATTTAATAATAATAAAAATAAGTTTCGTCCTGTGCTTAGGAACTAAAAAAAACTATTTTTGTTTAAAAAAAAGTATTCCATCACTCATCCGCCGTTTAAGGGTCTGATAAGTTAAA
>NC_046658.1:151850418-151851974 GCF_010883055.1 Belonocnema kinseyi
AAATAAGTTTCGTCCTGTGCTTAGGAACTAAAAAAAACTATTTTTGTTTAAAAAAAAGTATTCCATCACTCATCCGCCGTTTAAGGGTCTGATAAGTTAAATTAAATTAAAATTATCTTCAAAGCAATGAAAATGCATTACAGATAATCCATGTTAGAGAAAAAGTTATCGTTAATTAACAAATTCATAACTTCCAAACTATTAGTATCAAAGAGTTTGATAACAACACATTTTAAAAACTATTTTATTCTTTACAAATTATTTATTTCTTTAAGAATTTTATTAGGATGTTTTTCGAAACAATAATAAAAAAAAATTGCTACCACTAATTTATTCTAGAAAAAATCCTAATTTGACTTGTAATTTATTGTAAGTTTTCGTTTATGTGACATTGATCTGAAAAATTAAAATTAATTATACACTTTCATATTTTATTGTACAACTATAAATAATTTACAGCAAAATTGATTATAAATGGAATGGATAAAACTGTAAATCCTTGTGAGGATTTTTATTCATTCGTTTGTGGATCATGGCCGATCAATTATCCAGTTCCTGAAGACAAATTCAAATGGGATTTAGATGGAATGGTTGAAAGAAAAATCCAAACTTTTCTGAAAAGTAAATTATATCTTATAATTATTCTTAATGAGTCATTCTCATTTTTATATTGCATTTTATTTTTATATTCCATTTGGAATGGATAAAGTAGCATTGGTTATATTTTTCATAATCCTTTTTGTCATTCTTTTTCAGAGATTGTGCAAAAACGACCAAGGTCTGACGACAGTATGCCATTGGCGTTGGAAAAGAAATGGTTCGCTGCATGCATGGATGAAGGTGAATTAAAAAATTGCTTTTAATAAGTTCAGGAAAAAAATTTAATTAAAATTTGATTGAGACTTTGCACTATTTTCCCTATTTCCCCTTTTTAAAAGAATTCCTCTTTTTTCCTATTTTTAAAAAAATCCTTTTTTTCGCCTAAAGTCGGACTGAATTAATAGACCCCAGAAAGAAAATAAAAATCAGTTTATTCGAAACTTATTTGTTTCTTATTAAAAAAGTATACTAACTATCAATTCGAAATTCCAGTTGATTTAAAAATATTGTCTATTTTTGTGTTATATTTTTATTTATTTTTTTAACCCAAAAGATTTCAATATTTGTTGATAAGTGTAATATATAATTGAGACAATTTAACTAGTTTATACAACTGAAATTATAATGTTCTATCCTTCTGAATGTAATTTTATTACACAATAATATTACATTAATAATTGGGTACAATCGAAAATGAAAAATTGCATAAATGATTGCACACATTTAAATATGGAAAAGTTCATTGAATATTTGTTTGAACTTAGGAACTTTTTTGGTAAACGAAATATGGACCTGAAACTTTGGAAAATGTATTAGCGTACGTTAAAGTACGTTTAGGTACTTCATTTGGGTAGGAACTTCACTGAAAATTATTCCTGACAAAATTAAAATTGAAAGCCTTTTTCACATATTTTTTCTGAACCTCGACAATTTTTGAACGTTTGAACTTTTCTTAT
>NC_046658.1:151852074-151853254 GCF_010883055.1 Belonocnema kinseyi
TCTCTCTAGGTTAAAAAGTCAACTATTTGCTTTAAAATTCGTTTGATAAAAATTCATTTATTTGTTTGAAAATTAGTCTGTTTGGTTGAAAATTCATCTTTTGTCATTTTATAATAACTTTTTTTTTTAAAATTGATCTCTTTTGGTAGAAAATTGAGGTGTATATTTTGATTGAAAATTACACTAGTTTTTTTTTTTTAATTCATCAGTTTTATTTAAAAATTATCATTTTTGCGTGAAAATAGAATTTTTTAATTGGAAATTTAATTTAACTATTTTGGTACAAAATTCAACTATTGATTGGAGTTTCTTAATTTTGTTTCAAAAAATTTAACAGTTTAGTAGTAAATTGAACAATTTGTTTGGAATTGTATTTTTCCCATGGCAGATAAATATTTCTCAACCAAAAATTCAACTTTTTAGCTAGAAATTTGATCTGTTTGGTTAAAAATTCAACAGTTTTGTTTAAAAAAATTGTTTTTTTTTGGGTTAATATTTAGTTATTTTTGTACGAAACTCAACTGTGGGGCGACAATTAATATTTTAGTTTTGAAAATTCTAGTGTTTTGTAAAATATTTAACAATTTGGTTGAAATTTTGTTTCCTTCTTGACTAAAAAATCTATCCTATACCAAAGTTGAACTCTTTTGGTAAGAATTTTATTTTCTTGGTTTGGAAATTTAACCGCTTGCTTAAAAACTAATCTGTCTTAGTTTAAACATAAACTTTTTTTTTTAAACCACTCCTTTTTGGTTGAATTCAAATTTTGTTATTTCAAATTAAAAAATTTTGTCGTTCGAAGATCAACTATTATGTTTTTGGCTGAAATTTAATATTTTTAGTTAAAAAATTCTCTTCTTTAGTTGAAAATTCGACTGGGTAATTGCATTCTAACCGCGTTGTTAAAAATTAATTTTTCAATTAAATATTCATCTATTTAGTTAAAAATTTAACTATTGTATTGAGAATTCCTTCTTTTTTTTTTGAAAATTTATCGATTCCTTTTTTGGTTAAAAACTTATCCTTTGTATTCAACAATTTAACTACTTGGCTTAAAGTTGAAATAATTTGTTAGAAATTAATTTTCTGTTTGAAGATTAATCGTTTCAGGTAAAACTTAATCTCTTTAGTAAAAAATTTTACTATCCTTTTTAAAAATGTGTTATTTTTTTTATTAAAT
>NC_046658.1:151853354-151855751 GCF_010883055.1 Belonocnema kinseyi
GTGCTTGAAAAGGCTAGGTTTAAGTTACTTTACAGACCTTAAAATTTATCAAGTCTCGTATTACAAACCCTAGAGTTTTCATTAAGAGGCCCCAGTAATAGAGAATCTAGGGCTTGTAAAGTTCTTATACCACATGCTTGGAAAGTCTAGGTTTTAGTTACTTTACCAAGACTGACAGTTTATCAAGTCTCTTAATCCAGACCCTATTGTGTGTATTAGGAGGCCTAACTTATTTTTATTATAACTTATATATTAGTAACTTTACAAACCTTAGAGTTTATCAAGTCCCTTATGAGAAACCCTAGAGTTTGTAAAAAAAGGCTTTAGTAATAGAGATTCTAGGTTTTTTAAATTTCCTAAACCCTATGCTTGGAAACTCTAGGGTCTAGGTATCTTACAATCCCAAAAGTTTCCAAGTCTCTTATTACAAACCATAGGGTTTGTAATACGAGGCTCTAATAATAGAGACTCTAGGGTTTGCAAAAAAGCTAGACTCTATAGTTTCCAAGCATCCTAAAGTTTGTAATAAGATACTTGGAAATTCTAGGGTTTGTGAAGGAGTTCCTGACCCGTTCAGCTCCATACCCTCATTTTCTGGTCGCTTCGCAAGACTACGAAGGCCGCCATTTTCGATATTGTTTTTGTAAAAAGTAGTATACGTAATGTTCTAATATACTGATTGATGTTGTTTCCACCATTTGAGTATATCGGTCAGAGCTCCAATATTCAAGATCTTCCTAAACTGGTGGAATGTAATATTCATTTCTATAAACTTCTTCAAACTTCTGAATGGAATCACTTTTCTTCATATTCCCCCATTCGGCCTTTCCATAAATCGACTTGTGAATTTGGCCAAGTGATAAATTAAAGCTAATGATGAGGTTCGAGAGATATTTCTTCCCAGAAAGAGCTTTTGAAAAGGTTTCGAATAATTTTAGGTGTTTATATGCAGCTTTCAGAAGATTCCAATCTTCGCCTGATAAGCATTATTTTCGGAAATCTGGATTTTACATGCAAAGAAAATCCAGTGCTATCCACAATTTCTTTACTTTTCCAATCATGTCATGAGCTAAATTTTTTGTGTCAGTGGAGACACAACAGCATTCCAGTTTGTGATGTAATTATTCGAAGTACTTAATTTTGATGAAATTCTTGTAATTTACCGATCGGGATTAGAATTTTGGGGTTTCTAGACGATATTGTGAATTCCGCTTTTTTATCACTGTATACTTCCTCCTTTATCTGATCAATGATTTGTATATCAAAATCTATTTCATCAAAAATCATCAGTGTTCTAAATTCTTTGAGAAAGATGTATTGCTTCCGGTATTATAAAGAGTAATTCCGGTTATCTTCTTTTGCAGTTTGTATTTTTTGATAGAGTCACGAAAGATATTTTCTGTGTCATTTCAGGTGTGGCCTCCATTTGGTGCAGTAAAATCGAAAGTAAAGTAAAGTAAAGAAAGTAAAGTAGATTGAAATTCCCACTTGTCATTTATATAATGACATATCTAAAAGATATTAAATTATGCTTCAACTGAATTTACTATAATAATACCACACCTGAGCCAAATGATATATACAATTTATGTATTTCTCAGCCTTATTTAGAACACTTTTAATTTATTTAATAAAATTTTTCATTTTAAGGCTGGTTCAACCGAGAAGACCAAGTATCAAAGATAAAATTTTGTTTGAAAGCAACGGTAGTGTCAATTACAGGGTTTTCTTAAAGATTGAAGCAACATCTTAGCATCCTGAATAATAAAATTATTTCAGTTTTTCTGTCTTATAACACTGTAACACAGAACAATTAATCTTTTGAAAAATTACTTGACAGTATTAGACTTTTTGAATAGGCCCTTCTCTTTCGCTATTTTCAATTTTTAGTATATCACAAATTTTAAAATGTTTGTATTGAAATAACATTTATTTAAATTCTTAATGTTGCAGAACAGATTTGATTGTTTTGATGGTAACTTGCTTGAATATTACAGATAATAATTTATACAATATTTAATTTTTAATCTAGAGTATTTTACTGGAAATTTAATTTGAAAACAAACTATAAATTTTAATAAATATCTTAAATTGTTACTTTTTTTAAAGACTCAGGTGCGATTTTAGGAAAAGTCTTGTTGTATTTAACCTCATGAAAACTTTTTGAATTTCGTATTACTCCTGCGGTATTTTCGTCCTTCACTTTTATAATTCCGGGTCTTTTTTGGATTTAAAATTTTGGATTAAAAATTTATTTTTTTTGTTTTCCTGAGATTTTCTCTTTTCTGCAAATTTGTCTCTCTAGGTTAAAAAGTCAACTATTTGCTTTAAAATTCGTTTGATAAAAATTCATTTATTTGTTTGAAAATTAGTCTGTTTGGTTGAAAATTCATCTTT
>NC_046658.1:151855851-151857029 GCF_010883055.1 Belonocnema kinseyi
TCTCTCTAGGTTAAAAAGTCAACTATTTGCTTTAAAATTCGTTTGATAAAAATTCATTTATTTGTTTGAAAATTAGTCTGTTTGGTTGAAAATTCATCTTTTTTCATTTTACAATAACTTTTTTTGTTAAAAATTGATCACTTTTGGTAGAAAATTGAGGTGTATATTTTGATTGAAAATTACACTAGTTTTTTTTAATTCAGCAATTTTATTTAAAAATTATCATTTTTGGGTGAAAATTGAATTTTTTTATTGGAAATTTAATTTAACTATTTTGGTACAAAATTCAACTATTGATTGGAGTTTCTTAATTTGGTTTCAAAAAATTTAACAGTTTAGTAGTAAATTGAACAATTTGTTTGAAATTGTATTTTTCCCATGGCAGATAAATGTTTCTCAACTAAAAATTCAACTTTTTAGATAAAAATTTGATCTTTTTGGTTAAAAATTCAACAGTTTTGTTAAAAAAATTTGTTTTTTTTTTTTGGTTAATATTTAGTTATTTTTTGTACGAAACTCAACTGTGGGGCGACAATTCATATTTTAGTTTTGAAAATTCTAGTGTTTTGTAAAATATTTAACAATTTGGTTGAAATTTTGTTTCATTCTTGACTAAAAAATCTATCCTATACCAAAGTTGAACTCTTTTGGTAAGAATTTTATTTTCTTGGTTTGGAAATTTAACCGCTTGCTTAAAAACTAATCTGTTTTAGTTTAAACATAAACTTTTTTTTAAACCACTCCTTTTTGGTTGAATTCAAATTTTGTTATTTCAAATTAAAAAATTTACTCGTTCGAAGATCAACTATTATGTTTTTGGCTGAAAATTAATATTTTTAGTTAAAAAATTCTCTTCTTTAGTTGAAAATTCGACTGGGTAATTGCATTCTAACCGCGTTGTTAAAAATTAATTTTTCAATCAAATATTCATCTATTTAGTTAAAAATTTAACTATTGTATTGAGAATTCCTTCTTTTTTGTTTTGAAAATTTATCTATTCCTTTTTGGTTAAAAACTTATCCTTTGTATTCAACAATTTAACTACTTGGCTTAAAGTTGAACTAATTTGTTAGAATTTAATTTTCTGTTTGAAGATTAATCGTTTCAGGTAAAACTTAATCTCTTTAGTAAAAAATTTTACTATCCTTTTTAAAAATGTGTTATTTTTTTTATTAAAT
>NC_046658.1:151857129-151858312 GCF_010883055.1 Belonocnema kinseyi
GCAGAAATTGTAGGTCATTATCATCGAACGAACTCTGTTCCACTGTGCATTTTAAACTACACGATTTTTGGAGATAAATTTTCAGATTATGACATTTTTTGCCACACTTGACAGTAATTATCGTTTTTATAAATGATTTTTTTAGACGTATATGTGGATTTTTTAACTCAGCGAATAAATACATCAAAATGTGCGAGAAATAATTTATTAAGAAAAAAATAGTTTTTAAAATGAAGTATTTAAACTATCTATCACTAAGAGTTAAAAAGTTATAAATTTTTTAACTATTGATACTGTTTTTTTTATTTATTTAGAATCAAAAATTATCGCAGGGGTAAATCCAACTTAAAACAAACAATAACAATTTTTGAAGATCTGAAAACATCAATTACTAAAGAGTACGAAAGAGAATTTGAATTATTTTTATCACGGTTTTAAATCTACAATAGTTAAGTTAAAAAAACTACTGATTAAAATTTGGTTATAAATATTGTTGTACAGCTTAATTTTGAAATAATTTAAGTGTTTATAACTTAATATTTATTTTAAATTTAGGTGTTAATTCAGTTATTCATGGAATGATTTCTCATACTATAATAACGAATTAAAAAAAAGTTGTTGTGCTCAGAATCAAGTCTTTGAATAAAACGGTTTTTCTATGATTTGAAGAATCTAAATAACATTATTGACGATGCCATTTAAAATAAAAAACATCATTTCTAATGTTTTTAATGAATACATTTTTAAATAATAAAAAACATTTATTTTATAAATTTTTGTGCATGTTATTTTTAGCTTACTATCGCTTCTTAGGAATTTTTCTAAAATAGTTCAATTTTAATAAGTAGTGACTTCTTTTTTCAGAGAATAAATTCTTTACAAATTTACTGTTTCCAAACAGGAAGAAAAGTTTTAATGACAAAATCTATTTTAAAAATAATTATTTTTGAAAAGTTATAAAAAACTCAATATTACGTTTTCTGTATCTCAAAGTAAATTACTCTTATTTGTGACAAATTAATAATTGTTAGTTTGACTTTTTTCTAAAGTCTTAATTAGTAATAATAATTTAATAATAATGAAAATAAGTTTCGTCCTGTGCTTAGGAACTAAAAAAAACTATTTTTGTTTAAAAAAAAGTATTCCATCACTCATCCGCCGTTTAAGGGTCTGATAAGTTAAA
>NC_046658.1:151858412-151862340 GCF_010883055.1 Belonocnema kinseyi
TAATTTTCTGTTTGAAGATTAATCGTTTCAGGTAAAACTTAATCTCTTTAGTAAAAAATTTTACTATCCTTTTTAAAAATGTGTTATTTTTTTTATTAAATTCAATTATTATTGATTTAAAATTTAATTCCGTTTTCGTTGAAACATCAAATAGTAGAAAGTTGAACTATTTGGTTAAAAAGTAATTTTTTCTGAAAATTTATATTATTAGTCTGAAAACGCAACTTTTCTAAAAAAAATTCTTATTTTTAGCTTGAAAATCCAACTATTTAGTAGAATTTTTTTCTTTCTGCGTTCAAAATTCGAATTTTTCGTGTTATTTTGTTGCTGTTCATAATTCAACTATTTTGTTAAAAAATTTATCTTATTTAGTTTATTTGAACAGTGTTTCATTTCACATTAAAATATTTTTTGCATTATTCGGGCATTTGTCGGTACAAAAATTCGTCTTTTTTCAATGCCAGTTCTTTCAGTTGGGAATTTCATGTCAATTTCAGCAACTTTCATAACTAGTTGATAAATTTTACTGATTTTTTAAAACAAATTTGATTAAAAAATGCATATATAAGACATTTTTGAATAAAAAATTTTTTTTCGATAACAACTTTTGCAATTAGACACTTCATGATAATTTCAGCAAAATTCATATTTATGTCATAAGTTTTTATTTATTTTTTTAACAAATTTAAGAAAGAAGTTCATTATTCGGAAGCCACATCCTTAATTAAAGAATAAAAGTAATGAGAAACTTAAACTGAAAGGTCTGAGATTGAAAATAAAAAGAAATTTCGTCGATAAATGCCCAAATAATGCAGGTGTTTATTAAATTTGTTAAAAACATCATAGAAATTATCAACTAAGTATGAGTGCTAATCAAATTATCATTAGGCTCCTGATTAAAAATACTGACATCAGAAAAAACTATTTTTCACTCATCAGATGCCCAAATAATGCATTTATTTATCAAATTTTATTTTTGAAAAAAATATAAAATTTATTAACTAATAATGAATTTCTCTGAAATTATCATGAATTTCCCATTTAAACAGACACATGTAAAAAAAAAAACAATATTTTCTTCGATAAATACCCGAATAATGTATTTGTTTACTAAAATCGTTTTGTCAAACAAAACAAAATTTATCAACTAATTATAAATTTTGCTGAAATTATCATAAAGTTCCCATTTAAAAAGATTGACATCGAATAATATACTTTTTCCGTACATAGATGCCCCAATAATGCATTTGTTTATTAAATTTTTTTTTAAAGCATCAAATTTATCAACTAATCACTAAACGATAATAAAATGTTGCTGAATTTACTATGAATATCCCAATTAAAATGACTTAAAGCGAGAAAAAAATGTTTCCGTCGACAGATGCCCCAATAATTCATTTTTTTAATTAAAATGGTTTCAAAAAATCGTAATATTAAGTAATAAATTACGAATTTTTTCTGAAGTTATTATGAAGTTCCTAATTGAAAAAGTTGACATCGGAAAACACGCATTTTTCTTTCGAAAAAGGACTTCGCTTATTAATTTTTTGTTTAAAAAAATCATAAAATTGATTAAATAGTTATTAATGTTGTTGAAATTGTTATGAAGTTTCCAACTGAAAAGACTGGCATTAAAAAAAAGAAACTTTGCTGCCGACAAATTCCCGGATAATGCTTCTGTTTATTAAATTTGTTTAAAAAAATCAATACATGTACAGAAATTTCTTATGTATTTAACTTTACGCGCCAAAGAAACCTGTTGAATGAAAAACGGACCTAGTCAATATTATTTTTAAAAAGTCAGGGAATATGATTGCTTAGTGAAAAGTCAGACTTGAAAAAAAAATCTTGCAAAAGTCAGGGAATTTCTATGGCATTGAATAAATGTCAAGCAGAATAAACTTGAAAAATATTTATTTTAATTTTAAAATGTTTTATTCCGTTTATAAAAGATTATAGGTCAAAAATAATACAAGTTTAACATTCTGGTCTTTCATTATTATTAATGGCCAGGGAAAAATATGTATCCGTTTTTTTTTTAATTTAAGTATTTCGTAGAAAATTAATTTGTATAAAAATTATACTTTGGCGTTAAAAGGTCAACTAAAATATTTTTTGTATGAGAACTCAACCTTTTTTTTTGTTGAAAATCCAACAATTTTGTTAAAAAGTCATCTTTTTGCTTGATAATTTACTGTTTTATTAAAAATGCAAGCATCTTCGAAAAAAATTAACTTCTTACTTGGAAATCATACTTTGATGTTGAAAAGTGCAATTCAATTATTTTTCGGATGAAAATTCAATTATTTGTTGAGAATTGGTATTTTCAATTCAAAAATTCATCTATTTTAATAGAAACTGAATTTTTCTTAGATGAAAATTATACAATTTTGTTAAAAAGTTATCTTTTTTTATTTAAAATTCAACTGTTTTGTTGCAAATTCAAGCATCTTCGTACAAAATTTACTTTTTATTGAAAGTCATACTTTGATGTTAAAAAATTAAAATAAAAGCTTTTCTGAATAAAAATTGAACTATGTAAAAAAATTTATATATTTTAGGAGAAACTGCATATTTCTTAGATAGAAATACAACTACTTGAATAAACATGCAACAATATAGTTAAAAATGTATTGCCTTTGGTTGAAAATTAAACTGTTTAATTGAAAATTCGTCTTATTGGGTTGAAAATTCAAGTATCTTCGTAGGAAATTTACTTCTTGTTTAAAAATTATATTTTGGTTTTAAAAGGTGAACTACAATCTTTTTTCAGTGAAAATTCAACTGTTTTTGTATTTGTTGAAAATTTATATTTTTAATTAAAATACTTAAACATTCATCTATTTTAGTACTAATTGCATATTTCTTAGATAAAAAATCAACAATTTTTTAAAAAATTAATCCTTTTTTGTTCAAAATTCAACTGTTTTATTGCAAATTAAAGTATCTTCGTACAAAACTCACTTCTTTTTTTTTAACTCATACTTTAATGTTGAAAAATCAAAACGAAATCTTTTCTGAATAAAAATTCAACTTTTTTTAAATTATTGTTTTTATTAAAAAATTCATGTATTACAGTATAAACTGTATCTTTCTCAGATAAAAATGCAACTGTTCGATTGCAAATTTAACAATTTAGTTAAAAAATTATCCCCTTTCATTTAAAATTCAAGTGTTTTGTTGAAAATTCGTCTTTTCGGGTTGAAAATTCAAGTATCTTTGTAGGAAATTTACTTTTTGTTTAGAACTCATATTGTAATATTAAAAAGTCAAACTAATATATTTTTTTTAATGAAAATTGAAATATATTTTTTGAAAATTTGTCTTTTCGATTAAAAAATTCATCTGTTTTAGTAAGGATTTTATCTTTCTTGGATGAAAAAGCAACTATTTGATTGAAAATTTTTTTTCTGAAGATTCATATTTTTAGTAGAAAATTCATCTCTTTCGTAAAGCTTGAACTATTTTGATGAGAAATATTTTTTTATCACAGAAAATTATTATATTTTCTTGTTTAAAATTCTATTTATTTAAACTGAAAATTCGTCTTTTAGCTAGAAGATTCAACAATTTAGGTAAACTTTTTTTTCTTGCGTGTCCAAAAACTATTTATTAAAAATTCGTCTTTTTGATTGTAAAATTAATTTTTTCAAATGAAATTTCATCTTTTTTGTTAAAACATCAACTATTATGCTTTTTTTGAAACTTATTTTTTTCATGTAGAAAATTTGATTATTTTTTAAAAATTTATTTATTTTGTTGAAAGTTCAAGTCTTTTTTAAAAAGTCATCTTATATGGTTTAAAATTAACATCTTTGTTTCAAGAAAATTTGAACAATCTTATTCAAAATCTGAAATATGATTTGACTCTTGTTATAAAAGATACGATCTTAAAAATATTACAAAATGAAAATGCTCGTATTTGAAT
>NC_046658.1:151862440-151864486 GCF_010883055.1 Belonocnema kinseyi
AACCTCTTCGTAATTCTTCTTTTTTGTTTGGTTTACAATTATTTTTTTATCTGAAAATGTAGCTTTTCCAGCTTTGATTGCAAATTTTTCTTTTATAAGTTAAATTTGAGCTATTTGGTTAGAAGTTCAACTAATTTGTTAAAATTTGTTATTTTTAAGTTGTATTCGACTGGTTATAAAATTCTTTTATTTTTGTTAATAATAATTTTTTTTAATTGCAAATTTAACAATTTTATTTTTGTTGAAAATTCTTCTTTTCCAGTGTGCAAGTCAATTTTTTTTGAACGATTTGACTTTTTAGCTTAAAGACTTAAATATTTTGTTAAAAATTTGTCGATTTAAGTGGAAAATTAATCTTATTAGTCGAGCATTTATCTGTTTGGTTGAGGATTTAAGTATTTTGTTGAAAGTTTGCGTTTTTTCTTTGAAATAAACTGGTTGATAGTTCGTTTCTGTTTCTCTTGAAGAATAGTCTTCTAAACTGCAAATTTCAATGTTTCACTATTGATTGAAAAGTTATATTTTTTTCGAAAGTTTCTAGGTGAATAATTAGTCTTATCGGTTCAACATACATATCTTTGTTGATGAAAAAATTAAATGATCCATTGAAAAAATAAACTTTTTGTTAATAGTTTGCTTATTTTGTTGAAAATTCAATTGTCTTCTGAGACATGCGCCTTTTTGGCTTAAAAATTCAACAATTTGGTTCAAAATACAACTACTAAATTTTTTGGTCACTTTAGTATTGGTCTTTAATGTATGTAGACGTTTTAAAAATTTGTTAATTATTTTTTTTACGAGGGGCTACTCAGTGAGAAATCTGGAAATCTTAAAATTATTAATGAAGTAGTCTCAATTGAATTCGCATCGAGAGAGCTAAGAATTCTTTGAGATTGCTGGGATTTCCCAGATTTTAAAAACTTCTCGAGTTCAGGTCTCTTGAGGAGAAATCAGACTCGGCTAAGCTCGGCGACGTTCGGATGACGTCGGCCGTTAATTCGACTCGCCGAGGCATTGTGCGCATCGCGAACGTGTAAATGTGTGATTGCTTCGTGGTGTGAAGGCTCTACGCTTGGCGAGAGATTTCTAAGAGTTTCTCAAAGAGTTCTCCTGAGATTTTCAGCGCAGCAAACGGAGATTTGTCAGTGACTAGGCCCTCGTTTATTATTATTATTATTTTTTTTTTTATCAAAAAAGTGTCACGCGTTACAAAACCTTTGTGAACCCCCTCAAATGTGAAACTTTTTGAAACCTCCAAATGAGCAATTGTCAAAAAAGGGCCACACTATTAACTCATCTTTTATAAATGACTAGTTATTGTAAATAATTAAAATGGGTGTCTGATGAGAATAATTGAAATAATGTTACCTCGTCTAAAGCTCCTACAAATTGCAGCAATCTGATTGTATCAAGGATGACATTAGCAGGAGTTTCTCCAGTAACTGATGCATAAGAAGAAGCAACATTTATAATAAGAGCAGCATATCCCAAACCATCTCCATCATCTTCATCACTATCATCGTTTTCATCATATTCAGTATCATAATATTTTCTCAAACGAATACCATTCTCCTTTTCACCCAACGATCGCTTTTCAATCAGCGAATCACTCGGTTGATCAATCTGTAATTTATATCATTGCCACTCTCATTGTCTTTGTCATTGCCATGGTCATTCTAATTGACACAACCAATTCCACATTTCCAGTTTCGTAACCACATAAAAACTATTATTATACTCTTTTCTTATTGTATTTTACTCTCAATTATTGATTTGTTTATATGACACGTGTCACATTTATTCAAGGACAAAATTGTACCTCTTCCTCTTACCGAGATGATCTGAACGTTGGAATTTGCAGCATCTGGTTGGATACCAATTGTAAATAAACTATAGCTGCCAACAATACTGGCATAATATTGAGCCACTTTCTGCCACGGTACTTCTTTTTTGCTCCAGGCCTTTTTACTCATTGCCATTGGCCATCCTCCTATTTTTTCTATAATATCCTTTAGCGGTTCCAGTCCTTTTTCTTCAATTCTCTCT
>NC_046658.1:151864586-151866427 GCF_010883055.1 Belonocnema kinseyi
AAGTCGACAGGGGCCCCCACCTTTACCGGAAGTCATGAGGTGATTTTGTCAAGCGACGTTCATTGGCTGCCCCAGACTTGTTTCAAGAAGGAGTTTCGCCACTTGGAATATCCAAGAATGAGAGACTTGGAATAAGTAAGAGTTCAGTGCAACAATTTTCTAATAATTTTTTATAAAAATTTAATAGAAAAGTACAAATTTTGGGAAATATAAACTGCATACGAACTGTTTCATTTCAAATCTGGCAGAATTTTGTGAAAATCCTAAAAAATGGTGTCGGTGATTTTTTATATGAATCTATCATTCTACAGGTAAAATAAAGGGACATGTAAATTGTTTTTGAGCAGAAATAGTAAACGAATAAATTGGCCAAATTTTGAAAAAAATCAAAATTAGGGTTTAAAAAGGGATCCTATCAGTTTTATGGGCTTAACCATTTTAAGACCAAACTATAAAAAAAAAGTTCAAGAAAAATGCTGAAAAATAGTTTTATTTTTGGTTAACAAATACTTCTTTTTATTGAAAATTTAACTTATTAATTTTTTATCCTTCATCAAGTACTTGGCTGAAAATTTATGTATTTTGTTGATAATTCTTTTTTTCATAGAAAATCATTATTCTTGGTTAAGAAATAAATATTTTTGGTGAAAGTTCAACTCTTTTTTGGAAAATTAATTTTTGTTCGAAGCATCATCATTTTTAGTTCAAAATACATCTCTTTGGTTGAAATTGCATTATGTTGCTAAAATTTCACTTTTTCCATTAAAGATTAATTCATGTCACAGGAAATGTAAACATTTAATTTTGGGTTAAAAATTGGTATTTTTAATTGAAAATGGACCTTTTAGGATATTAAATTCATGTACTTTGTTAAAAATTCGTATTTTCTGGTAAAAAATTCATCTTTTAAGTTAGAAATTAATATCCGCGCTTAAAACTTTTTTTTTTAATGCAACTGCTTAAAAATTTGAAAGTTAATCTCGTTTGATTGAAGATTTAACTTTTTTTTAATTTGTCTTTCTTAGTTCAATTCAAGTGTAAACGTAAATTAATTTGTTTGTTAAAAATCTATATTTTTGCGTTGATATTTCAACATATTGTTAAAAAATTAAACTATTTTTACAAAATATACGGTTGACAATTTCATTTTTTGTTGTTTTAAAAAATGCAATTGCTCGGTTGAAAATTAATCTGTTTTGTTAAAAATTCTTGTGTTTTTTAGTAAAAGTCAAGTAATTTCTATTTCAAATAAAAATATTTGTTGTTTTAAATATCAACTATTACATGTTTTTGTTAAAAATTAATTGCTTTAGGGAAACATTCGAGTATTTGGACGTGAATTAATTTCGTTTTTGAAAATTTGTAGGTTAGGGTTGAAAATTCATATATTTCGTTGAAGATTCGTCTTTTTTGTACAAACTTAAACTTTTCGGTGGACAATTTAATTTTTTATTGGTAAAAAATGCAATTGCTTGGTTGAAAATTCTTGTTTTTTTCAGTAAAATTCAAGTGCTTTGTATTTTAAGTTAAAATATTTT
This sequence comes from Belonocnema kinseyi, assembly GCF_010883055.1. Classification (NCBI taxonomy): domain Eukaryota; kingdom Metazoa; phylum Arthropoda; class Insecta; order Hymenoptera; family Cynipidae; genus Belonocnema; species Belonocnema kinseyi. The sequence continues at coordinate 151,866,125 of NC_046658.1, forward strand.
TTTATTGAGATATCAAGTTTTACAATTTTGTGGGTAAATATTAATTGCTTTAGTTAAAATTTCACTATTTGGATGTAAATTAATTTGCTTGTTGAAAATTTTTGTCTTTGGGTTGAAAATTCGACTATTTTGACTACATCAAATTGATTTTTGTTGAAAATTTAAAACTTTGGTAGAAAATGAAACTAATTGTTTGAAATTTAACCTCTTCGTAATTCTTCTTTTTTGTTTGGTTTACAATTATTTTTTTATCTGAAAATGTAGCTTTTCCAGCTTTGATTGCAAATTTTTCTTTTATAAGTT
>NC_046658.1:151866527-151870763 GCF_010883055.1 Belonocnema kinseyi
GATTTGGTTTGTTGCCTTTTCATTTTTCTTTCCTCTTTTTTTATTTTTTTCCAAAGGAAAAACAAACTTTTTTCTTTTCTGTTTTAGGGGAAAAAAGGAAAACATTTTTTTTAGATTACAATGGGAACATTTTATGTTGGTTCTCAAAATTTGGTCGTTAAATTCTTGGTTTTATTTTCAGGAACTCTTCACAATTACATTTTTAGGAAAAAAAGTCTCCTGGCCTCCAAAATTGTTTAACCCACATGATACTGATTAAATGGTTTTTTGGTATTAGTAGACACTTTTCGAAAATATTTTAAAATATAAAAAGTTTGTTCTTCCCAGAAAATAGAGATTTTTAATGCTTTCAAAATTTGAAGAAAATAATAAAAAATATTTTCATAAAACCCTCACGTTTTTTATTCTGTTAAATATTTTTAAAAAGCTTCTACAACTACATGAAAGGCATCTTATCAGTATCATGCGGGCTGAACCATTTTTGAGAGAATTTTTTCCCCCTAAAGATTTAATTTTCGAATTTTGCTCGTAAACTATGAAAATATCGCAAAAGAACAAAAGACATTTTTCATAAAAGTTTTGAGAGGTGCAAACTTTTATTTTATTTCCAATTATTATCATTATTTCCAAGAAAATGTAGAAAATTCAATTTAATGAAAAAAGAATTCTCCTGGCTACAAAAGATGTTTCGCAAGCATCAAAGTTATAAGATAATTTCATTACAAAAGTGAGAGTTAACAAAAATGCAGAAAATTTAAAGGTACGTTTTGGAACAAAAAAGATTTTTAATATTTTTAGAAAAACCGCTCGAAAGTTATACAGACTTAAAGAAAAAAATCGGGTTTTTTCAAAATCAAAGCACAAAATTCAAATACGCGTAAATTTTTCAAAAAATACTTTTTTGCAAATCGGAAAAATAAGTATCGCCTAATTTCCTCGAAAGAAAACAACATATTTCGTCCCCGAGAGATTTTGCGATTTCAAGAGTTATAACCCTACCTGATTTGAAATGAATTCGGCCAAAAGAATATTAATTAAAATTTATTTATTTATTCAGATGGTTCATGCAGCCAATTACTTCTAATGCATATTACCTTCCTCCAACTAACAGTCTGAGTAAGTTTAGTATTAAAATTGTTATTTATAGTTTTATTATCCCGCATGAAATGTAATAAAAAAATTCAGTGGAGTTGAAAATTAGTTACCAATAACTATTATGGAAACAACTATTTACTAGGAAACTATAAACTAAATGCAGACGTTTAATAGGCAAAGCCTATACTTTTTCCAATTTTTTTAAATCTCTTTTACATAACAAAAACATTAAAATATTTTTAAAAACTTTCCTACAAAATACTTAATGATTTATTGTTTAAATTTACAGCCGTTCCCGCAGCTCAGTTGTTAATGCCAATTTTCAATGCAAAAGTGCCAACGTGAGTAATTTATTATTTTGAATTCCGCATAGCTTAGAAAAAACTTGGGGAATTTTCATTCTTTACCAAAAGTTTTTAGATGCTTTTTTTAATATGCTAATTGAAACCTGTGTCGACTGTTGAAATTACTTTTTATAATATTATAGACGTTCTGCCATAATTTGTTTAATATATTCTTTATTAGAAAATATTTTATATTAAATACGCTTAATAAATATAGAGTCGAAAAATAAACCATTTTTGAAATCTGGCGTATGCCTTGAGGATCGCCTGAACTTTTATACATTTTCATATTTATTCACATTTTCACGTAGAACTCAACACTTATATAAATTATAATATTAAATGGTATAATTTGTTCATAGTATAGCAATTTTATACTATGTAAAAATCAAACATAAATAATAAATTAATAATAAATAGTAAATAATGAATAATAAATACTGGTTTAAAATTTGTATTGCTTATGATTTCACAATGATTTCAAAGATTGCACAAAGGTTTGAATTATTATCCAAACATTTCACAGGTTTTGCAAAGATTTCAGAAAGATTTTAAAGATTTCACAAAAAATTGACAAAGATTGCAATAATTTCCTAAATATTTTACAAAAATTTAAAAGATTTTGCAAAGATTTCAAAAGATTTCAATAATTTCACAAATACTAGCAAATATTTCGAAAACATATCCAAACATTTAATGATTTTTCAAAGATTTCAAACAGATTTGAAATATTTCGCAAAGATTTTAGATACATTCAAAAGATTTGACATACATTTTAAGATTTTCCTAAAGATTTCAATTTTTCAAAAATATTTTTAAAATATTTCCATGCTTTTCAAAGATTTTAAGTATTTCGCAAAAATTTCGGATAGATTTGAAACATTTCACAAAAAATTGACAAAGATTGTGATAATTTCATAAATATTTTTAAAAAATTTGAAAGATTTCGGAAATACTACCGAATATTTCGAAAACACATCCAAACATTTCAATGATTTTTAAAAGATTTCACAAAAGTTTTAATGATTTCCGAAACATAATTTCACATATTTGAAATGATTCGCGAACCTTTCAAATAGATTTAAAAGATTTTACAAAGGATTCAATGATTATCCAACGATATCAATAATTTCCCTGATATTACCAAATATACAATATTAAAGAAATATTTCTAAAGATTTCAATGTTTCGCAAAGGTTTCGGATACCTTTAAAATATATCATGAAGGCTTCAATGATTTCCTAAAGATTTCAAAAAGACTAAAGTAATTTCACAAATATTACCAAATATTTCTAAAGATTTCAAAGAGGTTTCACAAAGGTTGCAATTATTTTTTAAAGATTTCATAAAGATTTCACAAAGATCAAAAATATTTTGCAAATATTTCGAATAGATTAAGCAAACTTCACATAGTTTACAAATAAATGTAATAGATCGAATAGAGAAAGAATTAATAATTTGAAAATCAATGCTTTACAGAATAAAGTAATGATAAAATTTGATGCAGTAAATTATTTAGAGGGATAAAGTTTTATTCAGACACGTTCGCATTTTTAAAAAAAGACGTGTTGTCATGGAAAAATAAAACTAAGTGTAACCGATGTTTGGTTAAAGTTTATCTTCTGTTTTCTCTGTGTTTGCATTAAGAGATTTTGAAACAATCCAAAGTATCACTTTTATTAATTATGATGTTAATAGACAGCATTTTTTGACCATTTAAAAAAGAATTAATCATATAATCATTTTTATCCTAAAAACAATTATTAATATTTAAAGGGCAGAACATCGAGAAAAACAATAATAAACAATAATGAACCTTAAGTAAAAATTATTGATACGCAGGAAATACCATCTTGAATATTTTTGACATTGATCAGTGTTGTCGCGTGGGCCGGCCTTGCTACTGTGTAGGTCTAAATTTTTTCTACCACTTGTCCTGCTACAGAATAAGTGGTAGAAAAAGGTATCCTTTCAATTTCAATTCTGAAACCCTTTGATTTTTTTATAAATCTTTGTACGTCTTACAAACTCTTATAAAACCCGTCGATATTCTTTTAAATGTATTGAAATCTCCGTGTGGAAATTTTTCAATGGCGCTAGCTGGGCCCAAAATAGGAAAACGCTGGCCCTAAATTGGGGATTTAGACAGGGAAAACCCATAAATGAAACGTTTAACCCGGCTAGACCCTAACTTATTGACCGACTTGGCCCCAATTTATCTTTATTTAGTTTTGTAATCTAAGCCGCATTAAAATAAAAAATTATTTTTTCAAATAAAAAAATTAGTACAAACATTTATAAAGGTAAAATCGTTTATTTATAAGAAGAATTTTAAGTGACTGAACATTTTAAGAAGAATCTTATTCTTGAACCGGATTATTCATGGCTGGTCTCATCTTTCGGTTGTCATTCCAATCTTGGAAATTAGTGAAAACCGTTCCAAGATAAGAAAAGACTTAATCCTCAATGGACTTATATTTTTCACAAACAATGCCTGTACAATTAAAAAATTTTATATTTAATTTGTAGTTGAATCATAATTGAGCTGCCGAATCGAAGAAGGGCACATAAACTTATTTCATCGGGAGTGGGGAGGCCCCTGGAAGTTTTCAAAAGCATTTTCGTATTTTAATTTTTAAAGACTATAACTAGCTGTAAGATTTCAGTGCGCATCTTTTTGCCCAAGGCAAAAAAGTAGTAGCTTTTTTATTTTTCTAATTAAAGCCAAAAAACTGTCAGTCAATTTTTAGGATTTTTCAATAAAATTTTCAGAGAATGTAGTTTAAACTGTCCTACG
>NC_046658.1:151870863-151872190 GCF_010883055.1 Belonocnema kinseyi
AACATTTTTTGGTTTTCTGTAAAGCTGCCAAAATTTCTCTTAGCTCCTTTTGGAGTGTCATCCTATAATCACTCATAGTACTTCATTTCGTTTCGCATAATTAAAAGATTTTCAAGATCAAATACATTTAGCCCTAAGCATTCTGCCTAGACAATCCTAGAAAATTGAAAAAAATCGGAAAGCAAGTGGTTTTACAGTAAATTCCAAGTGTCCTTTAAGGGTTAAGAATTTGAAATCTATAATTTCTAATTAATATAAAACTATGTACGAGGTGTGTTCAAAAAGTAAGGTGACTTTTCAATTTTCGCGGGCTACGTAGATTCAAGTTTTAAATTTCTTGTTTAGTTGTGTTGGTACACTCGTCACGATCATATGTTCACAGTTTTGACTATATAGCTCGTGTTGTTTTTCTGGCAGAGGCGTAAAAGGTTAGAAGGGTTTGGTGAGCTCGGCGATTTTCTTCTTTCGAAAAAAATGGAGCAAAGAGTTTGCATTAAATTTTGTGTGAAGAATGGAATCCAGTGCTCTAAAACTCTTGAAATGTTGACAGTTGCATACGGTGAGTCTACTCTGAGGAAGAAAAATGTGTATAAGTGGTAGAAGCTGTTCCAAGAAGGCCGAGAGGATGTCGAGGACGAACCTCGCCCTGGACGTCCCAGCACGTCAACAACAGATCAAAACGTTCAAGCAGTGGAAGAAATGGTGTTGAAAAATCGCCGAATTACCATCAGAGCAGTTGCTGAAGATGTTGGCGTATCGGTTGGCTCATGCCATGCTATCTTTTCGGACGTTTTGGGCATTAGACGTGTGTAGCAGCAAAATTTGTTCCAAAACTGCTTAATTTTTATCAAAAGATCCATCGCTCAGGAGATGTTGAATGAAGTCAATAATGATCCTGATTTTCTCAAAAGTGGAAGCATCCTGAGTCTCCAAGACCGAAAAAAGCACGACAAGTTCCGTCAAATGTTTAGGTTTTGCTCACTATCTTCTTTGAATAACGTTGCGTAGTGCATCAGGAATTCATACTACTAGGTTGTACGGTCAATAAGGAGTATTACCTTCAAGTTATGCGCCTTTTGCGAGAGGCGATACGCAAAAAACGTCTGGAACTTTGGAAAAACAATTCGTGGCTTTTGCATTACGATAATGCACCCGCTCATTCATTGATCGTTCCTTGTGAAAGATTTTCTGACCAAAAACAGCACCACAGTCATTCCTCAGCCTCTATATTCACCGGATTTGGCCCCCAGTGACTTTTTTCTTTTCCCAAAATTGAAGAGACCCATGAAAGGACATCGATTTTCAACGATTGAGGAGATAAAAACTG
>NC_046658.1:151872290-151873495 GCF_010883055.1 Belonocnema kinseyi
GGTTAAGATCTTCAATTTAGTTTAAACCAACTCTGTTTCACATATTTTGATTGCAGCGCGATAAACTTGGCTGTGCATCTGTTTTCAGTGGGGCTCCAACTTTGAACCTCTTGAACACCACCCAGTAAACAAAACGTGGAGTCCAGGTTTTGCCAATTTTTCCTCCACCACATGGAGTCCACGATTTTAGCCAAAAATTGGTTTTACTATTAATTTTTACACCAGAAAATGGTCGTAGAATCACTTATTTTTCACCCAAACTCGTAACGTAAAGTGACCTCCATTCCAGCAAACATGATTAAAAAACAGATCTATAAATGTTCTAGAATACAAAAGAACTTGTTCTAGAACAGGTTAGTAACAGGTTACGTAACAGTTCTAAAACGCTGGGAAATACGATCTGTAACATTTCTAAAATTCTGTGACAATCGATGTATAACATTTAGAGAACAATTCGAGAACTTAATCACAAATGTTGTATAACGAATCTTTAACAGATCTAGAACGCTGTGGAAAACCGATCTTTAACATTTCTAGAACAATTCTATAACTCAATTACAAATGTTGGATAAAAAATCTGTAAAAGATCGAGAACGCTGTGCTGTGACAACTGATCTGTTACATTCCTAGAATAGTTCTAGAACTCAATTACAAATGTTGTATAACAAATCTGTAACAGATCTAGAACGCTGTGACAACTGATCTGTTCTATAACAAACTTGGAACAAAAGTTATAGAACGTCTGTAATTGGTCAGTTTTAGAATAATAACATAACAATGTTCTGTGTTATCAATGTTCTTGTGTTCTGGAACACACTTTTAACAGAGTTCTAGAACTTCGATATAACAACATTGCGGGACAGCTCTAGAACACACTTGCAACAGGTTTTTAGAACTTCAATATAGCACTATTACAGCAAAGTTATAGAACAAACTTAAAACAAATATTATAGAAGTCTATGATCAGTGTCTGTGATCAGTTTGTTCTAGAAGAATTCCATAGAAACTGTTTCATAACAGTGCCGTCACATAGTTCGAGAACAGTTCTCCCACAAAGTTGCCACACTGTTCTAGAACACTGTTACCTTTTTTGTGCTAGAACAGTTCGGTCACAATTTTTTTACAGTATTCTATAAAAATTTACCTTTTTGTTTTAGAACAGTTATGTTACCATCTTGCAACAAATTTTATAGAACACAGTTCCT
>NC_046658.1:151873595-151874668 GCF_010883055.1 Belonocnema kinseyi
ATCGACTGACTGAGCACAAGTTGAAGTGAAAAACGAATTAAAATTGATTTTTCCAGAAAAACCAGTTTTATGGCTCTAATGGGAAAAATAAAAAAGCTACAACTTTTTTCCTAAGGGAAAAAAGATGCGAAATGAAATTCTACATCTAGGTATAGTCTTTAAAAATTAAAATTCGAAAATGCTTTTGAAAACTTCCAGGGGCCTCCCCACTCCCCGCGAAATAAGTTTATGTGCCCTTCTTCGATACGGCAGCTCAATTATACATTTTAATTGATCGATGTAATAATAATTATTTTACTGAGAATACAAGAGCACATGTCAAAGTCCTTGAAAATATAATTTATTTGTTATCCTCTCCATAGCTGTAAATCTCATGACTAATTCTCTTGACATGTGGTTTTTGATGATATTGGTGATGGACTTTCGGATTTAATTTTCCCTGTAAAAAAGTAGACTCGAAGAATTACTCTGCAAAAAAATATTATTAATAATAAAAATAATTCATAATATCTTTGGTTTCTTTTTTATAATGAAAGGATCAGACCAAGACAGTTTTTCCAGTATGTTCTATCACACGTATGTATAAACACGATATGGCTTTGCCTTAATGCTGTTCCCGAGTAATATCCTACTCATAAGGATAAGACATGATCGAAAAAAATTATGGTCTCGCCACGCGCAACTAACAAAAAGTGAACCAATCAAATGGCCCGTAGAAATTCGTAAAGTGACCTCCATTTTTAAAAGGACGTTAAGTGGGAGTTTAAACCACGTTTACCGCTGCATGTGCGAATTATAGAACAGCTCGAAAACAGTCTTATCAATAATCGTATAAAGCTAAAATGAAAATCAGAAACATGTCGCTTATATTTATAAAGAATATCAAAATGGGAAAAGCGTGCTTTTAAAATTTTTTAAGTCCTTTGCAACATATTTTTAGCATTATAATTCCATACTATGCGCACTGCCGATTTTTGAAAAAACAAAGAAAGTTTACAAATTTCCTTGCAGTGTGTTTTTTATTACTGAACTTATTATAAATCATTTGAAGTAATTGTATAAAATCGGCTAAA
>NC_046658.1:151874768-151876125 GCF_010883055.1 Belonocnema kinseyi
ATGTCAGGGGTATCTTCGATCGATAGTGTAGATATCTATTTTCGAGTATTGTGACAAGTATCTTATCCGATTCTCTTTTAAGAAAACCTTGTTCTGTGGCATTCCGTGTGGAAATAACCCCATTTGGCCCTATTACAAGTCGGGCACTAATCGGGGGCTAGTTGGGCTTTTTGTTGTCAAAATTTCTGTCGGGGCCTGGTCGGTGGTTGGGCAAGGGCTAGTCGGGCCTTTTTGTTCACTAATGATTTTTTTAATTATAAAACACTAAGAATATATTTAACAATAATTTTACACCGCTTTATGGAGAAAAGATTTATTAATGTTAAATTCATCGCAAATATACTTAATAAATGATTATTAAGTTAATTATTTTGTACGATTATTAAGTTAATTATTTTGTACGCAAATCAACTTTTTATAAAAACAACGATCAAAATCTTCAAAAAGACGTAATCTTATTTTTTTGTAATATTTTTTAGAAAATTGCGAATTTCTAGGTATAAGGTGAAAAGTCTGCCGAAAGTCATAAGACTCTAAGTTTGTGCAGATGCTTATTTTTAAATTGATCTCAAAGGTTTGTCATATGTAAATAAAGTCTAATCCTTCATGCAGTTGAAATTGGAAAGAGAACAAGTTTTTGATTAATCAGTGAAGAGTAGTATCCTAGCAGTAAACTATTAAGCACGGTACAGTTCAGATTTCGCTACCACATTCATTTGAGTCTTGCGGTTCTGGACTGGTAGCTTTAATGAAAATCCGCAAGGGGGACGCATCGAGTATTTAAAACAGCAGTCCACACGTAACGAAGAATAATTACGCAGAGCAGAGACTACCCTGACAAACATGGCGGTTCATATAGAGCGAAGCTCTTCCATTGCTGCCTTCCAGCTGAAGTTTTTTTTTAAAATTAATATTCCACAAATTTTTGGGAATTTTAGTTACATAATTTCATGTATTTTTAAGCGTAGGATATGTTCCCGATTAAATCTTGGATAAATTTGAGCACTTTTAAATATTTCAAACCAGTTTATGGAGATTTCTGCAAATAATAAGTATTTTGACAAACTTTTAGGGGATGTTCCACAAATTTTGGGGAGTTTGGTTAATATTCCACGCGGATGTATTTTCATATGACCCCTACTAGTACCCGATCAGGCCCCGATTAGGATAAGTCGGGTCACCTGACTAGCTCCCGACTAATCTACCGTGACGCTACTGTTCGGGGGCTATTCAGATGACCCGACTAGCCCCCGACTTTAAGTGGGGTCGAATGGTCGGGAACCAGACTAGTCCCCCGTTCGAGTTTCTACACGGGATGTCTGTAAAAAAATTATTTTTTCGATCTCTCCAGTATCTT
>NC_046658.1:151876225-151881051 GCF_010883055.1 Belonocnema kinseyi
TTAAGTGGGGTCGAATGGTCGGGAACCAGACTAGTCCCCCGTTCGAGTTTCTACACGGGATGTCTGTAAAAAAATTATTTTTTCGATCTCTCCAGTATCTTTTTTTATAAAATTTAATTTTTTAAATTTTAGAAAAAATTCTGAATTGAAGTGATATCTTAGATTGATAGTATAGTACATAGGTCATACAAATAGTATAGATATGTCATTTACCATCTCGATGATAATAGAGATTTCCTATAAACAACCAATAATTAACATTATAGTAAATTATATTCACTGGAGTTTTGTGAGCGACGTACTGAAATATTTGGACAATGCAACCAGACAGTTGTATTCAGATACAGTCAACGCTGGATTGGGAATAAAGCAAGAGACGAAAAGGTAAGTAAAAATTCAATTTTTAAATTGATTTTAGCTAAAAAATTTAATTTTTTATATTTTTCTGTTTATATTAGATGGGAAGATTGTTTGGGAAATATGCCTCTTAGTGATGGTCTCTCCTACGAATTTGTCAGAGCCTATTTTCCAAACATGACAAAGGAGACTGTGAGTAATTATTTTTATAACATTAAATAGAATTTTCATTTGATTTATTCCGAAATAAAGCAACTTTTTTCATTTCTTAAATGAATGAAGGAAGACATTATATTTTTCTCGAATATTTATTGTTCGCCGGAAAATATTGGATTTTTATTGTTTTTACTGATAAATTATAACAGGGTCATTACAAGTCAGACTCAGGGTAAAAAAATTAAAATAAAATTTAGTACATTTTCTGATAATAAATTTCAACGAAGACTGCGTAGAGTTTAATTACGACTTTATACGCTCTTTCGCTTCTTTTAGGGAATTCCTATTTTCTCCCCTGTTTTAAAAAAAAAGGTTAGTTTTCTTGTTTGAAGATACATCTCTTTGGTTGGAAGTTTGCTTTTTTTCGGATGAAAACTTTTTTTATTAAAAATGTAACAACTCCAACTTTGGTCGAAAATTTATGTTCTTAATATAAAATTCATCAAATTCTTTGCAAATTCATATATTTTATTAAACACTTGTTTTTTTTTGGTAAAAAATTAATCTTGTTCAAGAATTCATCATTTTGGTGGAATTAAACTGTTTTTTTTTATTTCCAATAAAAATATTTTTTGTTTGAAATATCGTATATTACATTTTTTGTTGAGAATTCATCTTCATTGGTTGAAAACTCAACTGTTTGCTTTAAATTTAATTGAAAATTAAAACATTTTTATGAAAGTCCAACTATTCAATAGAAAAGTTACCTTGTTTTTAAATTATATTTTCGAGTTGACAATTCAACTCATTTGGCGATAATTCACTTTTTATGGTTCAAAGTTAACGCTCATTTACCTAAAAACTCTATTTTTCCATTTTCGATTGAATAATGTTCCATTATGAGCTCAAAATTCAACTATTTAGTAAAAAATATAACAGTTTGATAAAAGCTCATATAATTTGATACAAAATTTATCTTTAAGGTAAGAAAATTAGTCTAAGTTATTGAAAATTGATCTGTTTGTTACGATTCAACTATTTGTTTAAAAATTCGTCTTTTTTTTATTTAACCCTTTAAAAATTGCTTTTTTCAAGAAATTAATTTTGTAAACGGAAAATTTAACTATTTGTGTTTTCAATTCAGACCATATCCTTTTTAGTTGAAAATTCAAGTTTCAACTATTTTGCTCAAAATAAATTTTTTCGTTTAAGACAACTATTTAAAATTTTTCCTTTGGACAGAAAAATCATCTTTTATGGTAGAAAATTCATCTTTCTTGGTTGAAAATAAAATGTTTTTTTTTAATTTGAAATTTTGGGTTAAAAATTCACCTGTCTTTAAAAAAATTCCTCTTTTTTGGCTGAAAGTTCAACAGTTTTTTGTTGAATATTAATCTTTTTTGTTTGAAAATTATTTCCTTATTATTCCCCTACTTTCATTTAAGGTAATCCGATTTCCCCTCTGCAGAGAGTATTTTGTAGACTTTTTAAAGATTTTAAGATCGATTTTATGGTAATTTTCATGGATATGGTGCTTCAAAGAATTTCTCAAGATTTCCGGATTTTTATTGAATATCCAAAAAAAAATTTTAATTTTGAGAAATTTGAAAGATTTCGAGGGATTTCAATATTATTTTTCAAAAAACTGTAATGAAGAAGTTTAATTTAATTTATATTGATGGGATTTTGAATGATTTCTACTTATTTTGAAGGATTTTTGCTCTTATTTATTTTAATATTTTTAAAGATTCTGAAGAATTTCGAAGAGATTTGAAAAATTTCAGAGAATTTTGTAGCTTTTCTAAAGACTTGAATATATTTCGATTAATTTTAGAAAATGTTTGGAATTTTGTTTTCCCAATTATTTCAAAAGATTTCCGGGATTTCGTAATTCAAAAAATGTTAAGGATTTTCTTCAATCATCAACCCTGAATGGGGAATCGATGATTGGTATAATAATAAATAAAAAATATATTATTTAAAATATTTCTGGTGATTTAGAATGATTTCCACCCATCTTAATAAATTTTGATGACTTCCAAAAATTGCAGTGGGATTCAAATGATTTCAGCTATTATCTAAATGAACTTTAGGGAATAAATATCTTTTCGTTCACAAGATTTCTGCGAATTTAACTATCAAAAGAAATATTAAGTAACTAAAAAACTTACAAAGAATTTTATTGATTTTGAACTCTTTTAAATGCGTCCAAAGAATTTTAAGTGATTTAAAAAATTTCAAGGAATTTCTACGAATTTTGTAAAGTTTTCAAAGATTTTAAGAATCTAAAAAAAATGTTATAGGATTTAAATTACAAAACTGAAATAGTTAAACTTTTATTTAAAAAAATTAGTTTGCAACAAAAAATAACAAATTATCAGGAAAATAGTTCAATTTTCAAAAGTGATGAATTTTCAAACCAAAATAATGAATCTGTAACTAGAATAGTTGAATTTTCAACCAAAAAGATAAGTTTTAAACTAAACCAATAAGTATTCAACTTTTGGTTGAAAAGATAAATTGTTTAACCAAAACTTGAATTATTAAATTTTAAGTTAAAAAAAAATTAATGTTCAACCAAACAGATTAAGTTTCACAAAAACTATATAATATACAATTTAAATAAGTTAAATTTTCAGTTTCTACAACAGAACTAACTTTAAGCAAAAAAAAACGAACTTTAAGAAAATAGATTTTTTACCAACTAGATAAATTTTCGACCGAGAAGATTAATTTCTGCCAAAGAAAGATGAATTTTGAACTAAAAAAGATCATTTTTCAACCAAAAATTAAATAATTAAATTTTTAATCCAAAGATGAATGTTTAACCAAAGAAAGAAATTTTAAACTAAAATTATAGAATATTCAATTGGAATAATAGTAAATTTTTCTATTCATATAAAGAATAATTTTCAACCGAAAAAGAAAACAATTTTTTTTAAAAATAGTTAAAGTTTCGGCAAAAAAAATTCCTTGTCATCCAAAGAAAACAATGTGTTTCATAAAATAGCTCATATTTCAAACAAACAAATGATTTTTAATTAAAATTATGAGTCTTGCCAAAAAAATTAATGTTTAAAAAAGAGTTTAACTTTCAACAAAGTAATTTTATTTCGAACCTAAAAGATTAATATTTAACTAAAATTATAAATATTTAACTGAAGTAAGTAATTTTTTAACCGTCAGAAAGAATTTTTAAACAAAACAATTAACGTGTAAAGGAAAAGATAACTTTTTACAACAATAAAAAATCGATTTTTAACAAAACTGTAATGATGAATTTTTAACTAGAATAATTGAATTTTATACCAAAAAAGATTAGTTCTCAACCATAAAGATTAATTTCCTACAAAAAAGGAAAATTTTTTTACAATGTACATGAATGTTTAAACTACTAGTTACATTTCTAAATAAAAAGTATAAATTTTCAATAAAATATTTGTATTTTTATTAAAAAGATAGATTACCATCGAATAATAGTTTTCTACAGGAATACATTCTTAGTTTAAAAAATTGATTTTTGACAAATTAGATAAATTTTCATCCAGAGATGAATTTTCAGTTAAAATTATGAATCTTCAACTAATAATGAATTTATATTTAAAGGGCTCAACTTTTAAACATTTAGTTGAATTTTTTACATGCATTAAATTCTTTTATATTCCTTTTTTTTAAGTTCGAATAATAATTATTCTTTTAATGAATTTTCGTTCCATGCCAAACAATCCCTGTTCCAATGAAAATTGAGCCGCCGGGCCCAAACACCAGCCCGACTCTCGAGCATGCGTAAAAGGATTGTCCGAGCGTCTCATAAAAAGAAAATATTTAAAATCGAAAAATCAATTTTTTGAAAATGTAGAACTGTAGAAAGTAAGGAAATAAAACTTTTTCCTATTAGATTTTTTTCATTAAACGTTTATTTTTAATAATAAAAGTGAAATATCAAATAACAGTTTTTTTTATTGAATTAAGTTAAAAACTTAAATCGTTCTAACTGGGCTAAATATTATTGAAATTGGTTAATATTAACAAGGCTTATTCAAAATACCGTGGTGATGTTTAAAAATTAGTGGGAAAGTTGAAATCGCTTATTGTATAATAATATTTAATTTCAAAATGAGATAATTCGATAATTGTGTCTTCTTGGTTTCGCCTGTGAAAAGTATCTAGGTGACTTTGAGTTTCAAAGAACTTCCAGTGAGTAATTTGTTCAAAAATGTTAAATGAAGTTTTTTTGGAAAATCTCATACCGATTTGTTAGAAATTGAGCCCCTGGATGCAATAACTCGCTGAGCGCTCGAAAACGTGTAAAA
>NC_046658.1:151881151-151882491 GCF_010883055.1 Belonocnema kinseyi
AACATTTTTTGGTTTTCTGTAAAGCTGCCAAAATTTCTCTTAGCTCCTTTTGGAGTGTCATCCTATAATCACTCATAGTACTTCATTTCGTTTCGCATAATTGAAAGATTTTCAAGATCAAATACATTTAGCCCTAAGCATTCTGCCTAGACAATCCTAGAAAATTGAAAAAAAATCGGAAAGCAAGTGGTTTTACAGTAAATTCCAAGTGTCCTTTAAGGGTTAAGAATTTGAAATCTATAATATCTAATTAATATAAAACTATGTACGAGGTGTGTTCAAAAAGTAAGGTGACTTTTCAATTTTCGCGGGCTACGCTCATTCAAGTTTTAAATTTCTTTTTTTGTTGTGTTGGTACACTCGTCACGATCATATGTTCACAGTTTTGACTATATAACTCGTGTTGTTTTTCTGGCAGAGGCGTAAAAAAATGGAGCAAAGAGTTTGCATTAAATTTTGTGTGAAGAATGGAATCCAGTGCTCTAAAACTCTTGAAATGTTGACAGTTGCATACGGTGAGTCTACTCTGAGGAAGAAAAATGTGTATAAGTGGTACAAGCTGTTCCAAGAAGATCGAGAGGATGTCGAGGACGAACCTCGCCCTGGACGTCCCAGCACGTCAACAACAGATGAAAACATTCTAGCAGTGGAAGAAATGGTGTTCAAAAATCGCCGAATTACCATCAGAGAAGTTGCTGAAGATGTTGGCGTATCGGTTGGCTCATGCCATGCTATCTTTTTGGAGGTTTTGGGCATTAGACGTTTGTAGCAGCAAAATTTGTTCCAAAACTGCTTAATTTTGATCAAAAGATCCATCGCTCAGGAGATGTTGAACGAAGTCAATAATGATCCTGATTTTCTCAAAAGGGTTATAACTGGGGATGAATTGTGGGTATATGGTTATGACGTCAAAACTAAAGCCCAATCGTCTCAGTGGAAGCATCCTGAGTCTCCAAGACCGAAAAAAGCACGTCAAGTTCCGTCAAATGTGAAGGTGTTGCTCACTGTCTTCTTTGATTAACGTAGCGTAGTGCATCAGGAATGCTTACCACAAGGTCGTACGGTCAATAAGGAGTATTACCTTCAAGTTATGCGCCGTTTGCGAGAGGCGATACGCAAAAAACGTCTCGAACTTTGGAAAAACAATTCGTGGCTGTTGCATCACGATAATGCACCCGCTCATTCATTGATGGTTCCTTGTGAAAGATTTTCTGACCAAAAACAGCACCACAGTTATTCCTCAGCCTCTATATTCACCGGATTTGGCCCCCAGTGACTTTTTTCTTTTCCCAAAACTGAAGAGACCCATGAAAGGACATCGATTTTCAACGATTGAGGAG
>NC_046658.1:151882591-151884716 GCF_010883055.1 Belonocnema kinseyi
AGTTCTTTAATATTATTTAGTTTTTATTTTTGTGGTCTACAATTTCTACGGACTTTTTTAGACTATTCGTTTAATCAAGTTCTCGTATGTATTTTCCAATTTGTTAATTATTATGTATTCTAACGTTTTTATAAAAATATAATTATAATTCCAAGTGATAGGAAAATTGTTCTTTCGGTTTTTAGATATTAAGACGACAGTTCCAAGCCAGATTACATTTCGCATTGGCGAACAAAATTAGACGAACAGAATTTCACTGGCACATTCATAAAAAATATCATATTCCATAAAATATATTTTAAAATAAACTTTAAATCATTATAATTGATACAGCTGACTGATTTAAGTTTTTCAGGAGTTTTAAATGCCTCAAAATCTTCAAGATTTTTTTACAATTTTATAAATCTTTTTAAATTTTTGAAATATTTTCGACACTGTAAACTTCCCGAAATAACAAAATGCTGAAACCTGAAAATCCCGAATTAAAAAATTCTAGAATAATGAAATTCTGGAAGTTTACAATGTGTTTAGAAATGTGCATAGTATTTGAAAAAAACATAAAAAAGTTCTGAAAAATCGAATTTTTTATTAAGAAAAGAAAAATAATAAAAATAAATTTGGATATTAATCGTTGTTGAATTGAATCCTGCAAAGTTTGTTTCAAAAATGTTATTATGTAGGTACGAAGAAAATTTAGGCAGAACATTTTTTTCTTTCAAAGCACACGTGTTTTTTAATGTCTTTTTTAATACAATTTTTATAAAATTATTATTCAGGTGCCGGAGGTTTCATTTTTTGGGATATTTCATTCATCCCTTTCGGAATTTTTGTCAGTGGTCCCATATTTTTATACCTCCTCTTAAAATTATGTAATTTTTCAAAATAAAAAGTCAACAATTGAAAACATTTCAAAATCATCAAAAGTATCTATTCTCTTTTAAATTATTTCAAATCTTTTAAAATTATTTTTAAAATGTTTCGGAACTTTTAAATGTCTTTTAGACTGATTCCCATTTTCCCTAACATTTTTGTAAAATCCTACACACAAAATTGTTTTAAGAGCTTCCAGATTTTTTCTAATATTGTAAATCTATTGAAATGTTTTTAAATATTTTCAAACATTCTCTTTGAGTTATGTACTTTTTCAAAATAAAAAATCATTTTAAATCTATCCAGAAATTTTCATTGTTTTTCTAGTATTTCAAAATTCTTGAGAAGCTCTAAATTTTATTCTTTTCTTTGTAACATTCAGAAACCTCCAGCTTATTTGATTTTTTTCTAAATTATTGCTCATTTGACTGTTCTTTAAGAATCAAAATGAAATACTTTTACCTTGGAAATACAAATAAAAAAATTAAACAATTATAATCGTAACATTCCAATTTTAAATTTATCGCTCTGAAATTGTGACAATTCATTTTCAAATTGTTTACTATTGAAAATTGTTTTTTTCTTATTTCCAACCCAATAGATTAAAAATGGAATATTTTATACTGAAATAATACTTCAAAAAGATTTTGAAATTGCGTTCATTTGAGAAGCCATTAATTCGAACTTTACACTTGTGTCACTACTAAGGCTTTGCAATTAAATTAGTTAAAATTTTAACGTTAAAATATGTAAATTATATCATTTTGAACAGATCTAGAATCACATTGTAAAATCAATCACTGTTTAGTTTTTAATACTCAAACTGCAGTTGAATTTTCAAATTTACTTTCATTTTCTGATTTGTCCCGGTCGCAAGTCTAGCTCAATATTTAAAACAACTTTCATTTTTTTGAAATTGTAATTTTTCGGCCGTAACTTACGGGACAATAATTTTATTCGTTGAAAGATTTTCTACAAATCTTGTTGATAATTTCTACATTCTCATAAAAAATGAGAAGGTATTAGTTTTTTTATGAAAAATAACTTTTTCGGATTTTATCAAATGTCGACGTTTTGAGACCCCGTGAGTCGGAAAAACAAGTTTTTACGTCGGGGTCTGTTTGTCTGTCCGGCGTCGTCGTCGTTGTTGTCTGTATACCGGATAATTTTCGAAAGACTGATCCGATTGAATTGGGCTTTGACACACTATTCGAGGGACCAAAAAGAAAGATCGAGTTTGTTAAACAGCCATTTT
>NC_046658.1:151884816-151886142 GCF_010883055.1 Belonocnema kinseyi
ATTTAAAAGATTTCCAAAGACTTGAAAAGTCTTGAAAAATTCCAAAGAATCTTTAAAATAATTACAAAGTTTAAATGGACTTTAAAAAAGTTCAAAAGATTTCAAATTTTTTTTAATCCAAGGAATTTGCATGAGCTTGCAAAATCTGCAAAGGATTTCAAAGTACTTTAAATATTCCAGGGTATTTTAAAGGATATAGCAAAACTTGCCATATTTTCAATAATTTGAAGGGATCTCTAAGTGTATTTTTGAAACATTTAAGAAAATTTCCAGATCTTTGATAAGTTTCAAAGCATTTCAAAAGATCCCAAAAGATTTTAAAGGATTTCACCTGTTTTATGGTATTTTCAAAGATTCTGAGAAATGTTGTCAGATTTCTGACGATTTCAATAATTTTAAAATATTTTAAAAGCACGCTTTTTCTTGTCCGAGTCCCATTGGGCACAAAATTTGGCGAACTCTTTACGACATTGTTACGACATCCTATGTCTTTCTCGTCACGATATCGTAAATACATCGTAAAGACACCTTAACGACATGAACATAGAATACCGTAAAGTTATCGTAAAGAAGACATAACGATGTCGTAAAGATGTCGTAACACTGTCGTGAAGACGTTGCTAAATTTTGTGCCCACTGGGGTATGGATACATTTTTTTAGATATAGGAAAGTAATGAAATGAAGTTTCTTTAATTCGCAAGCGACGGATTGATACTTTTATCTAATCAAAATCTTTGGCATAATTGTAAAAGATAAGAAAAACATTTTACATATTCTATCTATTCACAAAAGGTCCATGTTGAAATGAAAAAGTAAACAAAAAATTTAACTTTTAGAGCTGGAAAATTGTGAGAAATATGTAAATTATCTATTTTGGTAAACTGTGTTGATATTCCAGTCTTTTTGACCAAATTAGTGAAGATTGTGGGCACGAAACTTGGCGACGTCTTTACGACATTGTTACGACATCTTTACGACAATTTTACGACATCCTATGTCTTTCTCGTTACGGTTTCTTCACGATATCGTAAAGACATTGTCAGATCATACGACGTTTTTATGATATCGTAAAGATACCTTAACGACACGAACCTTAGGGTGGTCCAAAAATGCATGGCAAAATTTTCTTGCATGCTAGAGGGAAACGATCCCCCTCCATTTTATTCCAAATCCGAAAAGAGAAATTCCCTCATTTTTTATTTGCTTATTTTTAAAATTGCCGCTTTTGACTTGAAGTTTCCTATGTAAAATGCATTGGGAAAAATCACTTTTTTGAGTTTTTAGAATAATTTTTTAGGGTTTGAAAAAATGTGAAATCAACCTTT
>NC_046658.1:151886242-151887294 GCF_010883055.1 Belonocnema kinseyi
TTGTTACGACATCTTCACGACATTGTTACGTCTTCTTTGCGACAACTTTACGGTATTCTATGTTCATGTCGTTAAGGTGTCTTTACGATGTATTTACGATATGGTGACGAGAAAGACATAGGATGTCGTAACAATGTCGTAAAGAGTTCGCCAAATTTTGTGCCCACTAGGACTCGGACAAGAAAAAGCGTGAATTTCAACATTTCTTTAAAATTTGTATGAAATCTGGTGATATTTCCTAAAGTCCACGAAAATGTATTAAAATACCTTGAGGGCTTTTAAAATACTTTAAAATTATTGAAATCCTCCGAAATCTGACAACATTTCTCAGAATCTTTGAAAATACCATAAAACAGGTGAACTCCTTTAAAATCTTTTGGGATCTTTTGAAATGCTTTGAAACTTATCAAAGATCTGGAAATATTCTTAAATGTTTCAAAAATACACTTAGAGATCCCTTCAAATTATTGAAAATATGCCAAGTTTTGCTATATCCTTTAAAATACCCTGGAATATTTAAAGTACTTTGAAATTCTTTGCAGATTTTGCAAGCTCATGAAAATTCCTTGGATTAAAAAAAATTTGAAATCTTTTCATATTATTGAAATCAACTAGAAATCCCGTGGCTAATTTTTGAATGCCCTAAAATATTTTTATTCTGTTAAAATCTGTTGACATCTCTTGAACTTTTTTAAGCGTTTGAAAATTCCTTGCAATTTCTAAAGAATCACCAAATTTTTCCAAATCTTTTGAAATCCTCGGAAGTCCCTTCAAACTGTTTAAAGGTCGGAAAAATTCATAAAATTTTTGAAAAATAATTTAAGGTCTTTAAAACCCTTCAAAATTTCTTCAAATTATTGAAATATAAAAAAGGTTTCTTGAAATACTAAAAAAAAATTAAAATATATTAAAAATTTCTTTGCATAATTTTGAATACCGTAAAATGTGTCAAATCTTTTGAACTTTTTTAAAGTCCATTTAAACTTTGTAATTATTTTAAAGATTCTTTGGAATTTTTCAAGACTTTTCAAGTCTTTGGAAATCTTTTAAAT
>NC_046658.1:151887394-151890740 GCF_010883055.1 Belonocnema kinseyi
AATCTTTTGAACTTTTTTAAAGTCCATTTAAACTTTGTAATTATTTTAAAGATTCTTTGGAATTTTTCAAGACTTTTCAAGTCTTTGGAAATCTTTTAAATTATAAAAATCTACTAAAAGTTCTTCGAATTCTTTCAAAATTTCCTCAAATATTTTCTTATTCTTTAGAATCTTTGGAAATCACTTAAGATTTGTTTAAGATCTCGAAAATTGCTTGGAATTTTGAAAAACTAGAGTCCATTAAAATTCCTTCCAATATTTTCAAATAATGTGAAATTTTTAAAACCTTTCGAAATCTTTTAAACCCTTAAAACCTGTGTAAGGCTTCTGAAGATTCTTTAGAATTTTTTGAAAATACCTTAAAACATTTTAAATCTTTTGAAATTTCTAGAAATCCCTTGCAGTTTTAAGAATTTAAAGAATACTCTAAACTTTAAAAAATCTTTTCAACATTTTCAAATTATTACAAAATCTGTTGGAAGTACTTCGGATTCGTTTAAAGTACCCGAAAAAATTTTAAAAATTTTGAAATACTTTGAAACCCCTTGAAATTTATTAAAGCTATTGGAAATTCCTGCAAAGTTTATAATTAGTCTAAATCTCATCAAATTATTGGAATCTATTGAAAATTCCCGAATATATTAAAAATTTATTAAATCTTTTAAAAACCCTTAAATGTTTCTAAAGGCCTTGCAAATTTCTCGAAATTTGGCAAAATACAATAGTTTTAAACATCCTTTAAAATATCCTAAAAGTATTCAAATCTATTAAAAATACACTGGGAGATTTTAAAATACAGTAAAATATTTTTTTATTTGATTCATTTCCCAATTTTTTGTTAACTTTCAATTTCCCAAATATGAGATGCCGCAATGTGACTTGCCGCACTTTTTCCAATTTTGTGTGGATTGCACATTTTTCGGATTTTTTCGGTTTTCTGCAATGTGACTTGCTGTGATATTTTTATATAATTTAACAAAAAAATTAAATTTCTCCTGGATTTTGGAAAAACTATTTTAACCAGAAACTGAATTTTCAATTTTTCCTAAACAAAAATATGTTCTCAATATATGCAAAGGCATACCTTAGATAAAAAATGTTTGATAAAACAGTGTATTTCTTTTTTTTATTTAAAAATATCCACAATAAGTATATACTCAAGCCCCGTGTTTTTTCTAAATAAAAAGTTAATAAGGAAATGAAGTATAAATTCATTCTGATTTTAAAAATATATTACAGTCTCTATAAGAATTACAGATTATTTCTCAATCTTATTGTACTATTATAAATAAAATTAAAACTAGTTTCTACTCCCATAGAATACATTTGTCATCCCTGTTTAGGGGGCTATTTTTTGTGCATTTAAAGGCTTCACTAAATCCATCCACATTAGTTACTGCACCATTTATTCTCACTGAAGCCTTAGTATGTACATCGTTGAGATTTTTTTATAAAAACTGGGGAGTTGCGCTCTGACAAAATGCCTGGAAAAAATGTTACATGAAGAGAATTCCATTACATTTTCTAATTTTTTAATTTCTAAAGGAAAGTATTGCGCACTATTTTTTAATTTTTAGTAACTCACAGTGGCGAAAGAGACAAAAAATAGTTGACTTCCGCTAAGATCTTCTAACCCTGGTAATCTCACATCTCTATTTCCTTTCTTAATTTGTTTTTTATAAGCGCCAAAAGCCGCATTTAATCCGGCTGTATCAGCAATATTTTCTCCTTCTGTTACTTTTCCACCTACCTGAAAATTTAAAGACAAATAACAAAACTAATTTGAATTTATATTTCATATACCTCTTATTTTTTATAATTTGTATCATTTTCATTTGCCTCATATTCATTGAATTGATCCACAAAACAATCGGCTTTCTTATCATATGCATTTATCATTTTTTCAGACCACCAACGAATTGCATTTCCATTCTCATCGTATTTCCTGCCTGAGACATAAGTAGAGATAAAATAAAATTACAAAATTGCGATACGTTAACAAAAAATAATTTCAAAATTAATAATAAGGAAATAATAATATACCGGTAACATCAAATCCATGCGACATTTCGTGTCCGATAATGAACCCAACAGATCCATAATTCAATGCCCTGTGAAAGTTACACTTTTACTAATATTAATTTTTGTTGAATTAAGATTTACATTTAAAGATGATTTTTATCATTTTAGTCCTCCTTCCCTCTATTGTAAGGATTCATAAGTTTTTTTTTACTGTAAACGAGATTTCAAATTTTGAAGAGATTACAGCTTTTTAATCTCCATCCTATTTGAAGGATGTACTAAAGTCATCTCAAGTTCAAGAATTCGCATTGTTAAAAATGATTTATGAAATCCAGCGAACTTTTACCTAAAAAGGAAGAAAAAACATTAAAATATAAATAAGTATTGTTCAATAGATAATTTTAACCTGAAATATTTTTTCGTAAGTTCAGCTTTATTTTTTCTCTCAAAAGTATTTACAATTACTTAGAAGTAATTATTTTCTATTTACCAAAATGAATATTAACTTTGATTTCATAAATATTTTTGAAAAATGCTTATTGTTCAATTTGAGATATTTTCAGTACGAGATATTTTTAAAATTTACAATATATGTGATGGGCTTTCACTGGATTTCAAGAGATACCGAAGTAATTTTGCAAATTTTAAAGGATTTCCGCGAATTTTAACAAACTTTAGAGAATTTTCAAAGATTTATGATAATTTTAAAGGATTTGCATACAACATAAAGGATTTCGAAGAATTTTAATGTTTTTCGAAAGATTTGAATATATTTTAATAGATTTCAGGAGATTTGGAAAGATTTCCATGTTTTTTAAAGATGTCATTTGACTTCATAGGTATTAAAAAATTGTAAGGAATTTCATAATATTTTAAAATATTTCACGGAATTTCAAAGATTTCTAAACATTTTAGAAAATTTGAAAAGATTTCCATGAAATTTTGAATATTCCAAGTAATTTCAGGGATAGGGATTAGATTAGGGATTAAGGATTAGACAAAAGATTTAAAACTAAGATTGTTAATCTTGTATTTTAACATATTTCACAAATTTCCAGTATTTTAATCCAACTTGAGAAATTTAAAGGAATTCTTGTTAGATTTTAAAGATGAATAAGGATTTAAAACGATTTTAGGAGATTTCGAACGATTTCACGAGTTTAAAAAAATTCTAAAGGAATTTTAACGTGTTTCAAAAGGTTTAAATGGGTTTTCGATGATTTCAGCATATTTTAAAGATTGTAAAGAGACTCATTTGGAAATTCACAAATGCTTGCCCAATTACAAGTTTGGCCCTAATTAGGAGAATTATGTTATGGCCAAA
>NC_046658.1:151890840-151891868 GCF_010883055.1 Belonocnema kinseyi
CAGAAGAAAAGGCGTCAATTGATGCGTATGAAAAATGTGGGAAATCACAACGTGAAATAGCGAAGCTTATAAACCGATCGAGAAATGTTATTTACCTGTATAAAAAGAATAGAAGTAATCAAATAGTGAAGAAGAAACCTGGACCATGGCCGAAGCTCTCAGATCGTGACAAGCGAAAAATAGTCGCCGCCGCCTCGCAAACAACTAAGGGGTGCAGAAGAATAAAAAATGATGTGTCTCCTCAAGTGTCCAAAAGTACAGTGCATCGAGTATTGAACGATTCCCCTAATTTAGTATGTGAAAAAATGCAAAAAGCGCCTAAACTGAAACCTCATAATATGCAGGCACGCTACAATTTTGCAGAAGAGAAGCTGCATTGGACGCACGAATGGTCAAAGGTACATACTTAGACAGTGCATTTTTTGTCATAACAAATAATTAGTTCCTTCAAGCCTATGTAATTAAAGCTTGGGTCTTTTACTTGCTTTTCAGATTATCTGGTCTGACGAAGAAAAATTTAATTTAGATGGTCCTGACGGAATGCGTTATTATTGGCGTGATCTGAGACATGAGCCTCGTTATTTTTCAACCCGAAACTTTGGAGGCGGTTCCGTCATGGTATGGAGGGCATACAGCGGTTTCGGAAAAGTGGCCTTAGCTTTTATTTCTCATAAAATGAAAAGCGGAGATTACTAGGCAGTGCTAGAAGAACATCTTAAGCCCTACCTTGGACGTTTCCGCTCTGCAAAATTGAATTTCCAGCAGGACAACGCAGCCACACATGCGAACAAGTCTACGAAGGATTGGTTGGCAAAGTCAAAGATCCCCGTACTCGCGTGGCCAGCGATCTCTCCAGACCTTAACCCAATGGAAAATGTTTGGGGCATGATGGTACGTGATGTGTATGACAACGGAAAGCAGTACAGAACGGTCGCAGAGCTGAGGGAAGCGATCAAATCAGCATGGAACAACGTCACCGCGAAAAGTCTCGAAAATCTGAATAAATCGATGGTAAAGCGAATGAAAAT
>NC_046658.1:151891968-151893778 GCF_010883055.1 Belonocnema kinseyi
TTCAAAGAACACATTTTTTCTCAGGATCGAAAGAAATACTTTTTCTATACTGACCACCTATTTATTATTGATTATTTGATTATTATTTATTAACTAATCTTGGTAATCTCCACTCTATATATATTTTTTCCGAATTTTGGTAGTATAGGCTGCAAATTTGCATCAAGTCCTGTGATGAGATTGCAATGTGATCTATTTCAGACGCATTTTTGGTAAAATCTATCAAATATTCCATCAACCAAAAGGTTTGGTTTTATGGATTCTATGGAGAATGGATTCTAGATACTCTGACATTGTACTTTTAAAATATGACTACAAAAAACTAGAATAATTTCCAGTTCGGAATTTTTGAAAAACGAAACGATTTTGGGATAAAGAAAAATTTTGAATTTCAAATCTAGAGGAAACCAATTCGGACAAATGAAAACAATTATAAAATAATTTACCAAAACTCTAATGCACTAATAAAACAAATAAAATTTATTTATTTAAAATAACTAGAAGTGCCAAAAGAGAGGAAAAATAGTTTTTTTGTTCGATAATTTCTTTATTATAAGCGCAGAGGACTACAATTAATCAACAATGTTCAGCAACATTTTTTAATTTATTTAATCAAGCGCTCCTCAATTATAAATTTTGTAATACAATGTTCTAGGAAATTGATCGCGTGCGTGTCTGTGTTGTGTTTGTGTGTGTCGTGTTCGAAAAATACTATAAGTTTTTATGCATTTTAATGGAGACATTTAAAATAATAAAAAAATGTTTAGTAATGTTTCTTATATCTTTAATTTTACCGTAAATAATATAATTATCTTGGATAGAATTTTCGATTCGTGATCCTCAATATTTATAACTAGTGTTATTAACAAAAAAGCTCAATTAAAAGAGTCCATTTTAAAAAAATTGTTTACTATGGCAAAAAGTAAAACTTTTCACTTTCGTCAAATTTTCTCGTATAACGAGCCATTACTTATTAACTGCCTTATCAACAATGTATTTTTTATAAATATACGCAATAAAAATATGCGCTATATAAAAATATACGATATATAAAAAGATTATTTAAACAAAGTAACTAATTCTTATTCTAATTCTAATAACCAACTTAAATAATCATAACTAAAATAAAAATCACTAATGACTTAAAGATTTTGGCTTTTAAAGAAGATTAAATTTATAAATAATATTTGGTTTATAAGGCCGTGAATAGATAACAGCATGTACGAGAAAGTATCACAAGAGTGAAAAGTTTAATCATGTGTCAAAGGGTTAATAAAAAAAATTCGAAATCAATTCTGGTTATTGATGGTCATTATTTATATTAATTGATATAAAAAAATTAGCAATAGAAATTATAAACAATAAACTATGTAATTAATAGTAGATAAAGGTTTCACAATAATTTTAAGCAATATTATGACCCTGATTGGTCTGGATGAATTTTCAATAATAAATAAAGAGTCTAAACGATTTCCTCTTAAAAATAGCAATTTTTTAACAACAATTCACACATAAAAGTTTTTATTCGTTCACAATATTTATTTATCTTTTCAAGAGATCTATCTTCGATATAGACAGTGTACAAGTTTCAAATTTGTCTGAGAAATAGATTATGAGATAATTCTGTGAAAATATGGCAATTTTGTTTAAAAAATGCCAGATACTAAAAAGTTTTAATTTACTTAGCCATGCTAAAAATTATTTTACCTAATACTTTTTTGTTGCAAATAAACAATGAAATTGTTACATAAAAGTGTTTAAACAAAAATTGATCCAGATTTCGAAAACGTACCCAAGAAATTCGTAATCC
>NC_046658.1:151893878-151895048 GCF_010883055.1 Belonocnema kinseyi
AATACTTTTTTGTTGCAAATAAACAATGAAATTGTTACATAAAAGTGTTTAAACAAAAATTGATCCAGATTTCGAAAACGTACCCAAGAAATTCGTAATCCGAGGACTTTTTCACCTTTAGAAAAAGAGTATTCTCGGGGACTTATTAATGCATACCTAAGTGTTAGTAGTGACTGGATTATTACATCAAAATAACAAAACAGTTACAAAAATTACACAGTGGGCACAAAGTTTGGTGTCCTCTTTACGACATCGTTACGACATCTTTACGACAACTTTACGACATCCTATGTCCATGTCGTTAAAGTATCTTTACGATATCGTAAATAGGTCGTATGATCTGAGGATGTCTTTACGATATCGCAAAGACACAGAAACGACATGGACATAGGATGTCGTAAAGATGTCGTAAATACGTCGTAACGATGTCGTAAAGACATCGCGAAATTTTGTGCTCATTGGGTAAATTTTTTGATAACAGCATTGAAATCCTTCCATTTTATGAAAGGTAAATATTAGTTCTAAATATAATACAATTAATATTAGTTTAGTAAATGACACTGTTCCGGCACCTGTGGACTTCTAACATTGTTACATACGTGTGAATCCATGCGCTCGACTCAGTTGGACTTTTGGGAGACTTACGTAAATTCTATCCAGTGGGCACAAAATTTGGTGACGTCTTTACGACATCGTTACAACATCGTTAGGACAACTTTACGATATTCTATGTTCATTAGGATAGCTCAATAAGGCTTTTATTTTTTAGAGGACAGCGATCCCCGAAGAATGTCATGTATCATATATATGAGTTTAACACCCCTAACAAACCCCCACGCGTATCTGAAAACTACCCTTAAAACAAAAAATGTCAATTCTTCATGAAATCAACATTTTGAACACTGTATTCTGGTCTTTTTTTTAATTAAAATGATTAATATTGTTCTAATGGAATATTTATTATAATTGGTTAATTAATTTTTAATTATTTAAACAAATGGAATTGGTTTAAATATTGTTTTTTCTCTTTAAATTATTACTGCTAGTCTCGTGAAAGATTTAATAACCTTGGTTGACTAATTTTTAATTGCTTAAACAAAAGGAATTTGTTTAAATGATTTCGTTTCGATTTTTTTCGAATAAAAATTATTACTGTTGGTCTAGTGGAAT
>NC_046658.1:151895148-151896660 GCF_010883055.1 Belonocnema kinseyi
CTCTATAGAAATATTATGCATCATGCAGGATGAGCATAGAGAAAATCACATAGTATTGACTATGTGCGTCATTCACAAAACTGAAGATACTAAGGATGCATTCTGTATACCTATATTATTATTATGTAACCAAAAATTTCAAAACGCTCCACTTGGTGGTGCTGATAAATTGCATGTTTACTAATGTCACTGACATATTAAATGTATTTGTATGTGTTACAAACGTTGTCAGTAGAAATTTAGGTACATAATGACTAAACCCATCATCATATATGATGAAAATGGGAGAATCTCACGAAGCTTCTCACATTGTCCACGTTTTAGTTCCCAATCAGACGGTATCATGTTAAGTGACATTTTATTGTGAGTAATTAAAAAATAACATCAAGTAAAAAATTCGAATTAAAAATTAAATCGTTGTTTTTAGATTTTCTTCTATGGTGAATCTCACTTTTTGTGAGACAGAAAAATGCACCGATTTCGGTGCATTCGGTAGAGAAGTATTTTATAATTTCTAATATAATAAATAATATTATTATTACTGAACTTATAAAAATATTACAAGTAACCCGTAATTTATTATTACGTAGCTAACTTCCTCTTATCTGGAATGAACCAAATGGTGGATCCATGTGAAAATTTTTACGAATTTGTATGTGGATCGTGGTCTACTACATGTCCAGTTTCTGAAAGTCGTCCATTTTGTAATATTGACACAGAAATTGATGATCGTATTCAAAAGATTTTACGTGGTAGATATTATTTCTTATTTTATTGAAAATAAAATACAAAAATAACTATTGTTTATAAAAATGGAACGTTTTAGACATTTTGGAAGCAGTTCCAAATCAGAATGAGAGTAAGGCATTATCTCTGGAAAAAGAGTGGTACAAAGCATGCACAGACCAAGTTTAACAAATACGATTTTCATTATTTATTATTATTTAAATTAAATGTTTTACAAGAGCATCAAATATTTATATTTAAACTTCATATTTAAAAGATTTCGAAGGGTGTGTTAACTTTTATGAAAGCTAAACAATTCAAAGGAATTTTTAAATGATTTTCATATTTTGAATTGATTCCAAAGGTTTTTAAAAGTTATTTAAAAAAGCCTGATTTATTTTAAAAATAGCTTTAACAAATTGAAAGGGATTAAAAAAGAATTTAAGGGATTTAAAAAATTTAAAGGTATTTAAAAATATTACCAGGAATTTTCAACTGATTTCAGTAACTTAATGGGGATTCAAAAATTTTGTAATATTTTAGGCTATTTTAAAAGATTCCAAGGCATTTTAAAGAAATTTCAAGGGATTTCACAGGGTGTGTACAATTGTACCCTGAAGTTTTATTAATTTATTTTAAATTTTCTAATTCATCTAAATACTTTTCAGTTCACTCAATTCTATTCATTCAATTTTTGATTTTCATAAAATTCTTTCGAATATTTTAAACCTTTTTTCAAATTCTTTTGAATTCATTATAATTTAACTTAAATTTTATTAAGTGACC
>NC_046658.1:151896760-151899615 GCF_010883055.1 Belonocnema kinseyi
ATTCAATTTTTGATTTTCATAAAATTCTTTCGAATATTTTAAACCTTTTTTCAAATTCTTTTGAATTCATTATAATTTAACTTAAATTTTATTAAGTGACCGGGAAATCGGAAACTTTATTTAACGGAAATTTAATTAAAAAACGGGAATTTACTTCTGACCGCAGCAAAATTCAAATTTGTCTTATTTTAATCATTTTCGTCAGTTTAGAAAAGTGATCTCTACTTTATCTATAGTCGCAGATTTTCCAGATTATCTCAGTTTACTCTAATGAAATCATGATTTTTATTTAGTTTTTTTTATTTATTTAGTAACATACTTAACTAAAAATGTCAATTATTCCAATTTTTGTGGAATTATTACTGCATGGAGGCGAAATCTTATGTGGTCAATTTAAACAAGTTGTTTATTCTATGGCGACATCTTTCTTTAATGTATAAAATTAACCGAAATAAAAAAAACTAGATCTCTACTTTTATCGATCGCCGATAATTATTTCCGTTTTGTGTTTTTATTTTCACTTTCAATAACAGCTATTACTTTTAATTAATTATCATTATGTATTAATATTTAAATTTGTTTCTCATAATTCTTCAATCGTTACATTAAATTACTGAAGATACTTTTCAAATCAATGTTACAGCAATAATAATTTTAAGTTTATGTTAAAATCTTATTTTTTAAAAATAATATAAAAGAATATTAAATTAATAGATATATTGTGAAATCACTAGGTTTAATAATATTATGATATAAATTATAATAAAAAATGTTATTTTAATATTAAGTTATCCTAAACTAAATTAGATTTAAATAAACTTATTATTTTAATGTTCTAATTATATTAATGATTTAATGGTAAAAAACACTACATATATATAATAAAAAATTTGTCATAAGGACAACCGCAGGATTTCGCCGGCAGCGGGTGCTAATCTGAATAATTGCACCCGCTTCCAGCGAAATCCCGGTAAAATTTCAGCCATAACCACATCTTACAACCGTGAGATAGGTGGTTACAGTCTGTAAAGGAATCAATACGACGATCCAGAAAAAGCCTCGTGCACCCTAAGAACACGGAGCGACCCAAGGACAACCGCTTTCTGCATTTTTCCCGCAAGTGTTTTAGTATATTGTTGACAGGAAGGGATGCTTTCAGGCTATTAACGAGTGAAAGCTTGGCACCTCCAAGAGCGCCGATGATAAGGACGATCAGTTCAACAGAATATTCCGGGTACAATCGTTGCAACTCCCTTATAAGGTTTCGATACCTCTCTTTCTTTTCATTCTCCTTGGCTATGATGTTTTTGTCAGCTGGTGCCAAAAATTCGATAACGAACATGGTTCGCTTCTCGAAGTCAAGAAGAACCATGTCAGGCCTCGCGTGAGCAACAGAAACAATTGTCGAGAGTATAAAGTTCCAGTATATGCGGCGCTTCCCATTCTCGACAATTGACTCAATTTCCCTATGAGCATTTAGAGGAGCGATATTAAGGTGAATGCCGTAGGAGTGACAGAGATGGTAATAAAGTACTCTTAATGCCGCATTGTGCCTTTGAATGTAGGTCGTTCCCGCGTGTTTTGGACAACTAGATAGTATGTGAGCTAAATGTTCGGGGTGTGCATGGCACGCCCTGCAGCTATCATCGGGAATGTCTTGGCTCAAAATGTGGCGACGGTATGTTAAGGTGGAAATGACACCGTCTTGGCATGCAAAGATGAAACTCTTCGTACCGGACTTCAATCCGTGTGATTTAAGGAAAGCAAACGTTAGCTCACAAGACATTGACTGATCCTTCACATTTCTGTGGAAGATACCGTGCATCCTCTTATCGAGGAGCTGTTCACGAAAGTTCTTCTCTCGTGCTTTCTTAATCCGGGCTTTCAGGAGTGAGTACTCGAGATAGATTAGATTTGATGCATTTTGCTCACCCCTAATACTAAAGTCAAGTCCGAGTGTTTCAGCAGCCTCCTCCGCTGCTTTGTACAGAAATGATCCTTTGCCCACTTCTTCGTGATTCCTGACAATTTTAAGAAGAGGGTCTCTTCCATTTTCAACTCTATGTGCTGTACCCAGAATAATCTTGTGGTGAAGACATTCAAGACTCAATATTCCGCGACCCCCTTGACGGCGTGAGATGTACAGTCGCGGAACGGAAGACTTTAGAAGCATGCTTTTGTTCATGTGCATAACCTTTCTTGTCCCGATATCAAGAGATCTGAGCTCCTTCTTCGTCCATGGAACTATTCCAAATGAATAGAGTAGTACCGGGAGGGCAAGGATGTTCATTGCAGATACTTTGTTCCTCGCCGACAGTTCTGAAGACCAAATCTGTCGGATGAGACATTTGTATCTGCTTCGGAGAGTATCCTTTATAGATGTCACATCCTGAATGCGGCTCTGTGGCGCGCCCAGGTATGTATAAGTCTCTCCAGCGCAAAGGTGTTGTATGGCGCTTCTATCAACGAGCTCAGGATCTTCAGGGATGTCATCAAGTTTTCCTCGCTTCAAATAAACCTTGGCGCATTTGTCTAACCCAAATTCCATTCCAATTTCCTTAGTATATCGTTCGACAATCCTCAGGGCTAAATGCAGTTGCTCTCTGTTTTTAGCATAGATCTTAAGATCGTCTATGTAAAATACATGAGTGACCTTGTACTTTCGATCTGCAGGTTTGCCGCACAAGTACCCGTCGCAATGGTGAAGTGCTAGAGATAGTGGCAATAATGTAAGGCGAAAGAGGAGTGGGCTTATGGTGTCGCCCTGAAAGACATCTCTCTGAAACGTGACCTTGTTAGTTGTCACACGATTTTTGCCAGATGAGATAGTAAATCTGGTTTTCCAAAGCGGCATC
>NC_046658.1:151899715-151900959 GCF_010883055.1 Belonocnema kinseyi
AATACTTTTTTGTTGCAAATAAACAATGAAATTGTTACATAAAAGTGTTTAAACAAAAATTGATCCAGATTTCGAAAACGTACCCAAGAAATTCGTAATCCGGGGACTTTTTTCACGTTTAGAAAAAGAGTATTCTCGGGGACTTATTAATGCATACCTAAGTGTTAGTGGTGACTGAATTATTATATCAAAATAACAAAACAGTTACAAAAATTACACAGTGGGCACAAAGTTTTGTGACCTCTTTGCGACATCGTTACGACATCGTTACGACATCTTTACGACATCTTTACGACATCCTATGTCCATGTCGTTAAGGTATCTTTACGATATCGTAAATAAGTCGTATGATCTGAGGATGTCTTTACGATATCGCAAAGACACCGAAACGACACGGACATAGAATGTCGTAAAGATGTCGTGAATACGTCGTAACGATGTCGTAAAGACATCGCCAAATTTTGTGCTAACTGGGTAAATTTCTTGATAACAGCATTGAAATCCTTCCATTTTATGAAAGGTAAATATTAGTTCTAAATATAATACAATTAATATTAGTCTAGTAAATGACACTGTTCCGGCACCTGTGGACTTCTAACATTGTTACATACGTGTGAATCCATGCGCTCGACCAAAGATATTTTAAACGTAGATGCGGTACGGGGCGTCGGAGTGGGGAATTATATATACAGGACATCACATTTTCTGCCCTATCGAGGTGCTGCCCTCATCGTACTACGACGCCGAATTCTTGTTTTCTCATTCTTCGTAAAATATGACGGTAAAGCAGTAGAAAATTTTTTTGAGGTTAGAAAAGTGGGAAATGTATGTATCGGTGAATTTTTTTCAGATTTGAAGCTTGATCCAGGTTTTCGGTACAGTCTTTTTTTAATTATAACAAAAATGTTCTCGTCAAATCATATTTTTAATTTTAAAAAAAGTATTGTAGAAAGACATTTCAAGATAAACAAGTGCTGAAAGCATTTTTCTTTGACAATTTTTTTTTTTAACTGAAATAATCAAATATTTATACCAAAGAAACAACTTTTTTAATGTTTGAAGTATTTAAACATGATTGTTTAAATTTAAAATAATAATTAAAACAAAATATATTTCTGGATGAGATATTTTGGTTGAAAATCTATATAGTATTTTTTAAATCACAAAAGTTCTTCTGAAAAATCGAAATGTTAATTAAAAACACGTGTGTTTATATATTAATTTGTTGGTAAAATTTTTTGTAT
>NC_046658.1:151901059-151902695 GCF_010883055.1 Belonocnema kinseyi
CCTGCGTGTCAACAATATGCTAGAACACTTGCGGGAAAAATGCAGAAGGCGGTTGTCCTTGGGTCGCTCCGTGTTCTTAGAGTCCACGAGGCTTTTGCTGGAACGTCGTATTGATCCCTTTACAGACTGTAACCACCTATCTCACGGTTGTGAGGCGTGGTTATGGCTGAAATTTTACCGCGGTTTCGCTGGAAACGGGTGCAATTTTTCAGATTAGCACCCGCTCCCGGCGAAATCCTGCGGTTGTCCTTATGACAAATTTTTATATATATATATATATAATATTTACTATCTCATCTGGAAAAAATCGTGTGACAACTAACAAGGTCGCGTTTCAGAGAGGTGTCTTTCAGGGCGACACCATGAGCCCAATCCTCTTTTGCCTTACATTATTGCCACAATCTCTAGCACTTCGCCATTCCGACAGGTACTTGAGCGGCAAACCTGCTTTGATCTGTGCTAAAAACAAAGAGCTACTACATCTAGCTCTGGGGATTGTCGAACGATATACTAAGGAAATTGGAATGGAATTTGGGTTAGACAAATGCGCCAAGGTTTATCTGAAGCGGGGAAAACTTAGTGGCATCTCCGAAGATCCTGAGCTCGTTGATAGAAGCGCCATACGACACCTTTGCGCTGGAGATACTTATACATAGCTGGGCGTGCCACAGAGCCGCATTCAGGAAGGTGTCATTTCCACCTTAACATACCGTCGCCACATTTTGAGCCAAGACATTCCCGATGATAGTTGCAGGGCGTGCCATGCACACCCCGAGCATTTAGCTCACATACTATCTAGTTGTCCAACACACGCGGGAACGACCTACATTCAAAGGCACAATGCGGAACTAAGAGTACTTTATTACCATCTCTGTCACTCCTACGGCATTAAACTTAATATCGCTCCTTTAAATGGTCCTACGAAAATCGAGTCAATTGTCGAGAATGGGAAGTGCACCAGCTGACAAAAACATCATAGCCAAGGAGAATGAAAAGAAAGAGAGGTATCGAGACCTTATAAGGGAGTTGCAACGATTGTACCCGGAATATTCTGTTAAACTAATTAAACTTATTAATATACTTATTATATATGCTACCTATTATATAATACTATATTATATATGCTTTGTATGTTGTGAAATGATATTTAAAGGTTTTAGTGAGAATTATAGTTCAATGCTTCTTATTTTGTAAAACGACTAATTGATATAAGCTGAATATTTTTTTTCGAACACTAAATTGAATAAAGATTAAAATTTATTACCTATAACTTAAGTTACATAAGTAAGAAATAAATAAATTATTTACTTGTAAGTTTGTAACACGCCCTTTACGGTTCATCCAGCCTTAAACACTAAAAGCGCGTGGAAAGGCGGTCAGTCAACACTAAATGCGTTCAGCGAGCCCCACTCCGTCAGGACGAAAGCCACGTGAGTCGAAGCGACCAATGGGATGGACCACCGGTCCCCGCCACAGGGCCTTCCACCTCCATACAGCGCTAGCGGAGTAGGGAAAGAGCCCATAAAAGCTGTCCCACACGAGCGAAAGTCAGAGACCAGCGCCGGGTTTTCGGCTGCAAATATCCTCCAAGCTCTTGGAGTGTCCTTCGAATATCCACCAGTCTACTGGTAGGTTA
>NC_046658.1:151902795-151903846 GCF_010883055.1 Belonocnema kinseyi
ATTCAATTTTTGATTTTCATAAAATTCTTTCGAATATTTTAAACCTTTTTTCAAATTCTTTTGAATTCATTATAATTTAACTTAAATTTTATTAAGTGACCGTGAAATCGGAAACTTCATTTAACGGAAATTTGATTAAAAAACGGGAATTTACATCTGACCGCAGCAAAATTCAAATTTGTCTTATTTTAATCATTTTCGTCAATTTAGAGAAGTGATCTCTACTTTATCTATAGTCGCAGATTTTCCAGATTATCTCAGTTTACTCTAATGAAATCATGATTTTTATTTATTTTTTTATTTATTTAGTAACATACTTAACTAAAAATGTCAATTATTCCAATTTTTGTGGAATTATTACTGCATGGAGGCGAAATCTTATGTGGTCAATTTCATCAAGTTGTTTATTCAATGGCGACATCTTTCTTTAATGTATAAAATTAACCGAAATAAAAAAAACTAGATCTCTACTTTTATCGATCGCCGATAATTATTTCCGTTTTGTGTCTTTATTTTCACTTTCAATAACAGCTGTTACTTTTAATTAATTATTATTGTGTATTAATATTTAAATTTGTTTCTCATAATTCTTCAATCGTTACATTAAATTATTGAAGATACTTTTCAAATCAATGTTACAGGAATAATAATTTTAAGTTTATGTTAAAATCCTATTTTTTAAAATAATATAAAAGAATATTAAATTAATAGATATATTGTGAAATCACTAGGTTTAATAATATTATGATATAAATTATAATAAAAAATGTTATTTTAATATAAAGTTATCCTAAACTAAATTAGATTTAAATAAATTTATTATTTTCATGTTCTAATTATATTAATGATTTACTGGTAAAAAAACTATACACACACACATATATATATATACAGTGTGTCCCATATTTATAGGGCCACCCCATTTTTTAAGGATAATTTTTTTTCTATGGGAACAAACTGCACCAAATTTTTTGAGTGAATAAATGAGTCGAGTTAACGATTTTTCCTAAAATATAGAGCTCGCAATTCCATTTGTTCATTTATTTGGGCA
>NC_046658.1:151903946-151905417 GCF_010883055.1 Belonocnema kinseyi
GGAATTTGAATGGATTTTAAAAAATTTAGAGAAGTTTCTATGATTTTACGGGATTTTCATCAAGATTTTAATACCATTTGATAATTTTAAAAAAATTGTCGGTTTTATCAGGATAAATGAATGCATCACTAATTTGAAAGGATTTTAATAATTTTTTAAATATTTGAAAAGAAATCAAAAGATCTAGATACTTTAAGAAATACCCAGACTCAACAGAAATTATTTAAATCTCCGAAAATAAACATTCCCTTTAATACAGCAGTTTATGCTTCATAATATATTTGCCACATTATTATTAGGGTAAATTGAGGAGGTAATTTATTTCCTTCCTTTAAAGTCATACCACTGAAGTTTGCAGTATTCATAAACGAAGAAAAACCCATTTGTTTGAATTTCTAAAAAAAATTCTTTAAGAATAAAATTTAATAATACATGCTTGGAATTCTAAAAATCAGAAACCTTATTGTGTCTTCCTAGCTTAATAAGTCTATAACTGTTTATAAAAGCTGACTAACTAGATCTTCATACGTCACTTTGTTTGCACAGGCTGTTGCTGAATAAATAATAAAATAATGATTTCCTGCCAATATTTTTTCGCAAAAAGCATACACCTTGAGAATGATTAAGAAAAGTTTTGTAAATGTTTTCATCCAATATAGCGGCTAACAGTTTGAGTTTGTTTTTTGTTAAAGTCGAAGGAAACGATTTCAAACGGAAATGGTATTATTTTTTTGTGATATTGAATCCTTCTAAAATTCTCTAAGAGCTTGAAAATCATGACAAATATACAATTTATTTTCAATGTTTTTAAATTGTTCGAAATTATAATTATTTTTAAAAATTGTAGGAAATTCGTAACTATTTTTTAAGAAGATTACAAATTTTATCATAAGTTTTGATTAAGCATTCAAAACTACAAAATTGCCATTTTTTTATTTGTTAAAATGTTAGAAAATGGATTTAAATATGGTATAAAAATTAGTTTTCGGAAGTCACTGCTTCAGAAATATTCGAAGAATAATTTTCACCCCATAAATTTCAATTTTATACCCCCAATCCTCTTTTGTGCTTCACGGAAAATGCTGAAGAAAAATTCAATAAATAATTTATTTCCTCAAAGAAAGAAATAATAGACAAATAATTTTTTATGAAAAAGTTTAATTTTCAATTAGAAACATAAATTTTTTCTGATTTAAACATTTAAAAAAATATTTTAACTAAAAATTTGTAATGGGCTTTGTAACCTAACAATAAAACTTTCTACCACAAAGTTAAATTTTCTAGTAAGAAATGACAACTTTAGAAAGGGATCCCATTAAAAACCAAATATGTTATTTAAGATTTCATTGTAGTTTGTGTCATTCTTAAAAAACTACCAAACGCTAAGCGCCAAAGATTTGAACTTGACTAAGTAATTACTTTTTTAAAGACAGAAATGGTGTCCAAAGTAACATTAGTAACTAGTGCGCAC
>NC_046658.1:151905517-151908447 GCF_010883055.1 Belonocnema kinseyi
CCCGCTTATTATGCGCATGTATCTCATGTCAATTGCGTTAATTTTACTCTTATCTTTTTCTTGATAAGTCCATGTCTCGCTACCGTATAGTACAGTCGGTACCGAGAGAATGGAAAATAGCAAAAATGCTGATTCTTATGGAATTTCTGAGGTAGTAAAATTATGAGAAACATCTAAAAGTAGTATATTAACCAGCCATTTCCAAAAAGAAAGTTTCACCTATGCTGCTGTTGATAATTTCGATCAGGAGCCAGATACCATGTCTGGAATGTGCGGGACGCACGGTAAAGTTTCTGTCCTTTTCGAACATCAGCTTCCCACTACTAAATTCAAACCCAAAGTCTCCCAGACACAAGTTAATGGTCGTAATCGAACTTTCAATGAGGAACTTCAATGTCAGGTATTGAAGGATTTCCAAGAACCTATTCAACGGCTCGTATTACCTGACAATTTTGTAGTGTCTCCTGATAATCCTGTTACAAGTGAAATGTACGGTAATACGAATCCGCGTGATATCGCATGCTACTTGTCGAGAATGAATGTTTTTAAAATTTTAGCAGGGATCGAGAAAAGGAACGAATATCAGCAAATTCCACCATGGGCAGCGTTTAGCTCAGCAATGAAGGTTGACACACGGATGAAACAGATTGTGGGTTTTCTACTGGTTTTGCCGTATACAGTAACGAAGTATTCCACAGTTTATACAGAGGTTTGCAATTTTAAAGACGTATTAAGTCATTGGGATCAAAATTTTCGGTCCGTGACATGTGACGAGGGAGTGCATAACATTACAAGACATCAAGCTTTTGCTAGAGGAATAATTTAAGTTTTTTCTCTTGTTTTTGGAAGATTTTTATGCAACAAAAGTTTCATATGCATTTGTCGGCAAATATTTGGAAGGAAGTAGTGCAAAACACGTTTTCGTTGAAACTGGAGCTTTCAGAGTGGGCAGCGTACAGCATGTTTTTAGTGATGGTCACTATGCCAGATCAACGAAAGGATTGTTTATATTGGGCGAATTACTTCTCAGATTGCAGATGAAGCAATTCTTGACGGATGAAAGCTTCAGAAATTCTCAGAAAATCTTGATTTGACTAAGATATTGCAAGAAAGCTTCGCTGAACACAATTTCTCTAAAGGTATGTTGAGTTACTTAAATAGACGTTTATAGACACTTCGTCAATTATTTTCAAATTTATATTAACTTGTACATACACATGTATTTTAAGTGCGAATTTCCTGACATGATCGCGAAATGAAGTTGTTCAGTTTGATGGTTTGGAAAAAAAAGTTACATAATCTCAATCTTTTATGAGAAATTATTTCGCAGCAATAAACTCCATTAAAATAAAAACGTGATTGATATGTGTCTGCATTACAATTAACCAAAATTCTTAAAAGTTCTTAAAAATAGTGTTTATTAATGCTGCAGCGATGTGTTAAACTTAATATCTGCAAATGTTCTGAATGCATACTTTAATTTCAATTACCCGCCTACCGATGCCTTACTGTGTAAAAAGTGCACACTTCTAACTATATTTTCCCAATCAAACATGCCTACAAACTTTCGAGGAATCCTGTGGCGAATTCATTGCACAATTTTAAAAATTTGTAACTCAGAGGCCTCAGGTATCATATCTATTCAAATATTGGAACAATGTTCTGATTTTAATAAACCTTGTTCGAGATTTGGTTCGTAACGATTGCGAAGGGAACTAGCCACTACATGTGAAAACTATTAGGAAAATGCAACAACTCTATTAAATAAAATATCGCACAAACTATGCACGTTGGAGTTCCATTTACATCGAAGACATCCAAAATCTACAGAAGATTGCTCAGGACGTATACACGAAATTTATAGAAGGTAATTTTTCTATTAAAAAATCCAAAGTTCTATTCCCCTTCCTTAATCCTGATAAAAAATTGAAACTGGTGAACAATAAGACTCAGAACAGTAGTTCCGGTATTACAGGAGGAATAAACAGAAAAAATTATATCACGTTATGGAACTTGTCGTACCATGAATTACTTGTTATAAAAAACGTCTTTCGAGAATGGACTTTTGTCAGAAGTGACAAAAACACTTTCGGACTTTAATGAAAAGGCTTTCCCAACGAAATCGAAGAAGAGCGAGTTTGTGCATGAGTTAGAGAAAAAATTAGATTCTGTTAAAAATCTTTCTGCCTTCCCCTTCTGTGATCAACGCACATTTGTAGTGGTTGATGTCATGCTACCATGTAGAAAATTGAAATTGAAAAATTCCTCAACTTTGGATGATCTTTCTACTTTCAAGCATTTTGCACAATTTTTTGCAATTATGTTCTGCCCAGTAAAAACAGTCCTTCAGGTAGACTCGACTTCATTTTCGACTCTTATTTTGCGATGTCTCCAAAAGCAATGAAGCTAAAAAGAAGATGCAGTGCAACGACAATACCTCTGCATAGAATTCAAGCAATAAAGGTTTGTTGCAGCAGTTTCTATGTGATTAAATCATGCATAACTACTCCACTATGCAGCCTGGAACTGAAGTTATATGCAGCGTTACGGACAGCACGAAGGCTTCAAGCTCCTTGGCAGAAATGAGAGTTTGGTCAAATTCCAAGGATGAACATTGAAGAAGCTGATGTGAGGATAATATTGCACGTCTTGCATGCAAGCAAAGCAGGATTTGCTAATATTATTATTTTATCTTCTGACACGGATTTTGTACTACTAGCCTTATCACATTATACATTACTTGAAGACGAAGGACTGAAGGTATACTATTCGTACATAACTTAATAGCGTACCATTTACAATTGTTTCAAAGCGTTTTGTATAAATCGAGGCATTTTTACCAGAATAATTAGCCATATATAAGACTACGTTTTTTCTGTTCCAGATGAAATGGAGCGTTTACATATAAAGTCACGCTTTATTTCAAGCTT
>NC_046658.1:151908457-151928578 GCF_010883055.1 Belonocnema kinseyi
CCCCCCGTAACCCTTGTCATGCTCAGTCACGAATTAACGAGACCCCACCTATAATAGTACGTCACGTTCTTTCGACCCGCCCCCTTTCAAATTTTTCAAAATAATTATAAAATACTTTTCGGAATCTTTTCAAATATAGGAATCGAACGTAACATGAACATACTCAAAAACATGAACCTGATTATTAGCAATTTTGTGTTCTTTTGAAAGAACGTACTACGCAGTCTGATAAGTTCTTGAAAAATGAAACACGGATACGTTTTTTTGGCCAAAGTCGGTTTTATTTTTAAATATACTCTCCTTTTAGGTCGATACAGCGAGTCCAACGATTTTCTACCTTTTTGATACCGTCCAAGTACTCGATCGGAAGGTCTCCAAAATACGCCTCAGTTTCAGCTATGAGCTCTTTATTTGAGTAAAAACGCTTACCGGTGAGCCATCTCTTCAGGTTAGGGAACAAGTAATAGTCGCTGGGGGCCAGGTCTGGTGAATACGGTGGCTGAGGAACCAATTCGAAGCCGATTTCATGCAATTTTGCTTGTGCAACTAAGCATGAATGAACAGGTGCATTGTCGTGATGATAAAGCGGTTTTTTCTTCTTCAAATGCGGTCGTTTTTCGGCGATTTCGATTTTCAATCGGTGCAATAATGATGAATAGTATGCATCGGTTATGATTTTACCTTTTTCAAGATAGTCCACGAATATTATGCCATGTGCATCCCAAAATACGGAGGCCATAACCTTTCCGACCCATTGTTGCGTTTTTGGACGCTTCGGAGCACTTTGGCCCGGTGGAATCCACTGTTTTGCCTGTTGCGTTGACTCAGGAGTGTAGTAGTGGATCCAAATTTCATCCATGGTTATGAATCGGCGCAAAAACTCGGTCGGCTTACGCGAAAATAATGTCAAATTCTGCTGGGAAGTTGTCACACAAATTTGTTTTTGGTCCACTGTGAGCACACGCGGCACCCATCGCGCGCAGAGCTTCTTCGTACCCAAAACTGAATGCACGATATTGCCCACACATTCCAATGATATGCCTACAGCATTATCTACCTCTCTCAATTTCACTTTGGGATTATTCAACATCATATCATAGATTTTTTCGACATTTTTTGGTGTAGGGACCTCTTTTGGGCGCCCAGATCGTTCAGCATCAACTGTGCTGGTACGGCCACAACGAAACTCGGTAAACCACTTATGAATCGTTCCAGTCGATGGTGCAGAGTCCGGGTAATACTTATCCAGCTTGGCCTTGGTCTCGGATATCCTTTTCTTGCGAATATAGTAGTGTTTGATCAAAACTCAAAACTCAGATTTTTCCATATTAAAAAAACTCGGAGGTTAGTCGCTTCTCAGTGCTGTAACTTGTAAATGCGTAAACATAAAGAGCTGAAGTTTTGAAGGGCGTCATTTGAAGGATCAAACTCGACGAAGATGGTTCACATTAGTGAATACTAATGCCATCTCTTAGAATTTTCAGGTACTTATCAGACTGCCTAGTATCAAACAGCTAGGATATACGAGTATATGTACTCAATACTTTTCAGGTTGTCAATTAAAAGCAAGAAAACCATCCATGACAGTTTTTTACAAATGTTTCTTATTGTGATTTGATCATGGTGAAAATGAAGAGGACGAAACCAATAAAAATGAGAAGGAAGGGGATTTTGTTGGCTGCCTTCTTATTTTTCTTTCCATCTTTTTATTTTTGTCCAAATTAAAGCGAATAATGTTCTTTTCTTTTTTAGGGGGATAGGAAAAGAGGAAGATGTTCCTTTTTTTCTGATTTTAATGGAAACATTTTGTCGTGGTTGTCCAAATTTGGTCGTTCGACTCTTGATTTCATTTTCAGGAATTCTTCATAAATATTCAAGCGGGAAATGTGCTGCAATTCATGAAAAATTGTTATCTATTCCGATTTTTCCTTGCTTGTATAGTTTTACAGAAAAATAGAAATTTAACTTTACGTTCATTTTTTTCAATTTTTAAAATCTATAAGCCGTGGTTCTGGCTGAAATTTTACCGCGATTTCGCTGGGGGCTGGTGCAATTTTCCAGATTAGCACCGGCTCCCGGCGAAGTTTTCTGCAAAAAAAATTTTTGAATAAAATACATAAATGTAAAAAAATGGTTGAAAATGTTTTCAACAAAATAGCTAAATTTTGGAACAAAAATTTTATTTTTTATCCAAAAGGCTGAGTAGTATATTAAAAAAAAAATGTTCTAAAAAATAGTTAAATTTTCAGAAAACAAATTTGTTCAACTAAATTGATAAATCATCAACCAAAAAAAAAAAATTTAACGAACCAGTACCACTTTCAACCTGAAAAGTTTAAAATAATTAAAATTCTTTAAACTGCTTTGAATTATTGAAATTAATTGAAAAT
The DNA here is from genome assembly GCF_010883055.1 of Belonocnema kinseyi. NCBI lineage: Eukaryota > Metazoa > Arthropoda > Insecta > Hymenoptera > Cynipidae > Belonocnema > Belonocnema kinseyi. The sequence continues at coordinate 151,910,848 of NC_046658.1, forward strand.
GTTTGGAATGTTTTAAAACATCCTAAAATATTAGAAATCCTTTGAAATCTCTTGAAATTTTGCAAAGCTCTTGAAAATTCCTTGTAATTTTAAAAATACCCTACAATATTTCAAATCTTTTGAAATCTCACACTAAATTATTGAAATCAATGGAAAATTCTTTGAAATGTATTAAAATATCCTAAGATATATCAAATCATTTAAAATCTCATATTAAATTACTGTAATCAATTTCGAATTCCTTGACATCTTTTTAAGATTTATAAGGTGCTTCGGAGCTTTTGAAACAACACTGCTATAATTGTTAAAATTCTTTGAAATTCCTTTAAATTATAAAAATGAATTGAAAGTTCATTAACATCTTTTTAAACATCCTAAATTTTTTTAAATCCTTTAAAATCTCTTTAAAATTCCTTGAAAATTTAAAAATACACTAAAATACATATTTCAAATCTTTTACGATCTGATACTACATTATTGAAATCAAATGTTAATTCCTTGGAATCTGCTGAGAGATCCTAAAACATAATAAATCTTTCAAAATCTCATATTAAATTGCCGTAATCATTTGAAGATTCCTTGCAACATTTTGAAATACTCTCAAATATTGCAATACCTTCAAATATTGTTGAAATCTTTTAAAAATTTGTAAAGTTCTTGGAAATTCCTTGAAATTTAAAAAATACCCTTAAATATCGAAAATCCTTTAAAATCTCATATTAAATTACTGTAATCGATTAAAAATTCCTCAGAACCTTTTAAAATACTCTCAAGTATTTTGAAACCTTCCAAATCTTTTGAAACACTTTGACACCCTTTAAAAATTTCTAACATACTTTGGAATTTTTTAAATAGGTCTGCTAAAATTGTTAAATTATTACTAAATTTCAGTCTGAAATAATTTCATTTAGAGATTGCCAAATTGAAAAACGTAAGTTTACATTTTTAACACTTTCAATTAATTCATGATTATTAATTTTTTACAAGTAAACTTTCAAGTTTACAATTAAAAAGTTGAAGGCTTGAATCCCATCGAGTTAAAAATTATTCTTATTGAATAGTTAAAAATGTTTGAAAATTAGATTTCAAAAGCTTTGAATTTTCATTGATTCCATTTTCAAAACTCTAATCCACAAACATTTCAATATTTAACGTTTTGAAACTTTTCGCTTTTTTTAAATTTCAATCTGAAGCTTTACAAAATTTCTAGAGATTTTAGGACAATTAAAAGATTTTTTAAGAAAACCGAATAATTTTAAAAGATATTTCGAAGGTGTAGAAGTTTTGTAAAGTTCTTAAAGTAATTTAAAATTTGAAATTCTTTCAAAAAATTATTTCTTCAAATCTTCTAGAAGTCCTAAATATCTTTTAAGCTGCCTCTAATTTTACCTAATATTTTGTGTATCCTGCAAAATAAAAAAAATGCATAAAAATTTTCTGCATTTTTTTTTATTTTTATAATTTTAAAGAGTCTAAAATATATCAAATATTATATCGAATATACGCGATAAATCACACCTATGGCCACGTCTTACGACCGTGAACTAGGTGGTATGTATAGTATTTATTTTTTCGGAAATTTTTAAGTGTTGATACTTTTGTTTGACCGCATTCTTGAGTCGACGCATTTTTTATATGTTTTAAAGACTTTAAAATATTTGTAAATTTTCTTTAAAAATTATTTTTTCATGATTAAAAAAAATGTTAACTTTTCCCGGAATCTTAACCCAAAATTTTTTAATTTCTTAAAACCTTTACAAATACTGAAAAAGAATGTAAAATCTTATTTTGAAAATTCAAAAATCTAAATTTTCTTTTATCTCTTAAAAGTCTTCTCAATATTTAAATTATTTGTGAAACTTTAAAAATTATGTTTTCAATAAATTCTAATTTTTCCTATTTTTTTAATTGTGCAAAATTGTAAAAATTACCTTAAAATTTTCCAAAATTTTTTTTACAATTTCGTTAAATGTTTTAAAATGTTGTAGAATATTCGCTCAAAATTATTAGCTTTTTCTTTCGAAATCTTGAAAAATCTATATTTCGCTCAACATTTTTCGGCATCTCAGCAAATAACAAACTGAAAACCTCCACTAAAATCATATTCATGCAAAAATTTGAAAGGATTTCTTGTTTTTAAAAATAAATTCTTAGAGAAAATTTTAAAAGATTTATAAAAATTCTGAGAAATAATCCATAATATCTTCGGCAATTTTTCAATTTTTTAGGACTTAAAAATTATAAGAAAAATTTGTGCGTTGAAGAATTTAGAAGTGTTGAAGTGATTTAAAATATTTTAAAAGTTTAAACGGTTTCCTTATATTTATAAGATATTTATAAAATGACGAATTTTCAAGAAACAGTTAAATATTCAATAAAAAAAGTATACTCAACTAAGAAGATTAATCTTAAACCAATAAAAAACATAGAATAGTTACAGTTTGAACCAAAAAATTTTCTTGGTAAATACTTCAATTTTAAATCCAAAATTTTAAATAAAAAAATAATTTTTAACCTAAAAATTTGAATTTTCAATACAAAAAAGGAATTTTCATGAAAGCTTTATTTTCTATCAAAAAACAGCTAATTTGACAAATAAGTTCTTGAATTTTAAACAAACAAAAAACACACATTTCCAATAAGGATTTTTAATTTCCACCATTTATTGTCATGGCTGACTAAAATAATTAATAAGACTTCGATTAATAGTCTTTGAAATTAATCTTTCAGTTAAAAAAAAATCCTGTCATTATTTGCAAGATTACATCATTTTTCCACTTATTCCGTAACATTTAAAAAGATACAATGACCCTGCCAAGTCTTTCAGGTTTTGTGTAAAAGAAATAATAAACTTACGTTATGCCCCATTTGTTTTCTAAATCAATGTTCATATCTTTCGTAACACAAAAACTATAATTAGCCTTTCGACTGAACTGTACTTCAATAAATTTTTCCAATTTCACTACACAAAAAAACATTTAAACAAATTATCCTAAAAAATTGGTTTTGAAAGATTTTGAATTACATTCTCAAAAAATTTTTTTAAACATTGAAAGTTTTCAGACATTTAGAAATTGTAGAAGATTCTAAGTGATTAAAAAAAAATATTTCCGAAAGTTTACCGAATATTTTTTAACAACAACTTACATTTGTAACACAAAAAATGAATTTTTTACTAAGAATAATTTGTAAGCATTAAAAAGACAAATTAAATGGTTCAATTTTGAACAAAAAAACTATTTTTTTATTTTTTTTCATCGTTATGTACTAAAACAATGATTAAAATTTGCATTTATAGGCTCTTAAATTAATCTTTGAATAACAAAAAAACAGTAATATTTTCAAACTGTATAATTGTGCATAATTTAAAAAATTCCCTTAAGATCTTGCAGATTCTATTAAAAAATTTTGTTGTTGTTCACAAGCAAAAGAGAAAGAAAAGACTCTATTAGTGAAAAAATGGGTTTGGGGAGGTTCTCTTGGCAACTGTCTAGTATAACTGCAGCGAATAATAGTTTTTAACAATAATAAGTTGTTTAAATAATTGTTCTTGTTAACTTTCAATGACCGTTACTTAACTTAACTATTTTATAACATTGTTTAAAAACAACATTATTAAAAATAATAATAAAGTATTAATACAATTAATTTTGTAAAACTCAATTAATTATTTACCTTACTCTGAAAAAAATTGATAAAAATTTCATAATTTTTCGACAAACTGTAGTTTTCTATCCTTATTCTAAAATATTTGTAATGAAATAATGATAAATTATTTAAACAATTATATTTGTTAAGAGTTATTAGGTATTATCTTACGCTAATTGAAATTTAGACAAAAAGTGTAAGATTTTTTATGTATGTATGTATTTAATCTCTCCGTTTTACGGGTTTGAGGGCCTCCACTCCCTGTACATATATTTACAATTCCATCCTTAGTCTAACTTAACTACTACTTATATTCTACTCTTTCGCATTACGTAGGAAAAACAATAGTAACAGTAGTGATACTAATTCCTAAAATGAGCGAGCTTCCAGGGCTTCCGTTTCCTCTTACCATAAAAAAATGCATTTTCCACGATATTGAAAACAATTATCGTTATTTACTGTCCCTTTTCAGGATCACCCGTTTGGCTCTGCCCTACTCCCTTGCTTTCCCTTACTTGATCCAATTTCTTCATCAACATCACTCCCTGTCCACGACCATCCAAGATCTATTGTACCTCGAATCTATAATCTTTGTCTATCTCTCTTCTCCTTGTTTAACCAATAGCTCTAACTCTATTTCCTGCCACTCCAGAACCCCTTCTCGAATATTACACACCCTTCTCATTTTTCTCCTTTCTACCTCCCATTTTGAATTTCCCACATTACCTCTCGGTTCATTGTTCCGGATTTCACCGAAACATGCTTGTGCAATTTTACTTCCCTCTCCCCTTTTTAGCTTCTCTTCAAACCTCCATGCACTCTTAATTTGTCTAGTAACCATATTTTCTCTTCCTAACTCTTCTTTTAACATATATCCTGGGCAACTCCAGCTAACCCCCATTACCCACCTCAGGAATCGCTCATACATACTCTCTACTTTCCTATGTTCCTTCCATCCCCAGATCTCCACACCATAACACAACACCGCCCACAGCAACGCATCAAACAACCAGACCCTCATTCTCTAATCGTGCTTGAACCTTCTCTTTCCTATACCCCATACTTGGCCCATTACTTTACTCGCACATTCAATTCTTTTTCTCACCTGCAGCTCGTTTCCTCCTCCTGCCTCAAACCAAAAACCTAGGTAACAGAACTCCTCCAAAATTTCCACTTTTTGTCCGTTCATCCGCCAAACGTAATTTATTTTGCTCTTTCTATTTCTGAAACACATCAGCTTTGTCTTATCTACGTTCACCGTCAGCTCTTTTGGTCCCACATACTCTTCGAAAATTCCCATCATTAGGTTCATCCCCTTCTCATCATCTGCTAATAGAACTACATCGTCCGCGTATGCTAGAGAGTATAGTTTGCTATTACCCAAAACCGTTCCTCCTTTCCCTTCCTCCTTTAGCTTCTCCTCTAAGTCTGCCAATAGGATACTAAATAGTAACTGACTCAAAGGGCACCCTTGCCTTAGACCTCGGCTTGTCCGGAAAACCTGCCCTTTTTTCTTTCCTATTTTCACCCTAATCCTGGTTTCAGTAAAAATTTCCTTTATACTCTCCGCTAACTTTTACTCTACAACCCTCTCTTTCATTGCCTGCCATAGTACTTTTCTATTCACTGAGTCAAACGCTGCTTTGAAATCTACGAACAAAGCGACTAGTCTCCCTTTCTTTCTCCCCAAATTTCTATTAACTAAATAGTTAAGTACGTAGATGTTGTCTATAGTTCCCATTCCTTTTCTAAATCCCGTCTGATTATGTGGGATACTTTCTTTTTGTTCTATCTGACTCTCCAACCTATTTCTTAAGATTTCGGCATATATTTTACAGCCGACTGACATGAGAGTGATCCCTCTGTATTTCTCTACCTTCTTTCCTTCCCCTTTCTTGACAAGCGGTACCACCAGTCCCGTCGTCCACTCTTCCGGCCAACCTTCCTCTTTCCATACCTTGTTGCAGGACTTCCACATCCCATCCCTAATCCCTTCTCCTCCAAACTTCATCGCTTCGTTCTCCATCCCATCTTCTCCCGTTGCCTTGTTTCTTTTTAATCTATTTATTGCTTCATTCACTTTCTTGTTATCTCGTTCCCTTCATCCATTTCTCCTTGGACTATCCTACACTTTTCCCCTTTGATTTTATTTTGCTCTCCCCCTAATAGACCCTTAAAATAATCCGTCCATTCCTCCATTTCTATTTCTTCGTTAACGCCTTTCCTTTCTTTTCTATCCCTATTTATCAAATCCCACACCCTACCATCTCTGATCGCTTTTTCTACCTCTGCTTTATATTCTTCCTTTCCCCTCTGTCTTTTTATTTCCATCATCTTCTCATGTTTTTTTTCCTCCTGTTATGCTCCTCCTTCCCCATTTCCCCTCTTCTCCATTTGCTCACACACTCTTTTATTCTTTCTTTACTCTCCCAGCATTCCTCGTCCCACCAGCCTCTCTTTCCCCCTACTATTTCTTCACTAGTACCCAGCTCATCCTTTACCTTTTCAATGAACCCCTTCAACCTTTCAACTAACGAGTCTATTCCCTCCTCTTTTTCATACCTAACCTTCTCCTTTTCCATCTTTTGTTTAAACTCGTTTAATTTATCTACCCCCCAGATGCCCATTTTCGTGTTTCGTTCGCACCCTTTTTCCTTTCTCCCTCTGCCGCGCTTACTCACGCCGCTTCTTAGTGTAACTATGACCGGGAAGTGCTCGGACCCTATAAAGCAGAGATGTGGGGGTGACATTAACAAATTTAAATGTTCATATTATTAATTAAATTCAAACGTAAAATATGTTTTCTGCTATAAAAGATGGTTTTTCAATAAAACACTTGAACTTTACATAAAATAATTAAATTTTTTACCTAATAATTGTATTTTTATCCTAAAATGGAAAATTTTTAACAAAAGAGTGTTCAACTAAAAAAGATCCATGTTAAGAGAATGAAAAATTAGATTATCAAATGAAAAATTATTTTCAAACAAAAGAAAGGCTTTTTAACTAATCAGATAAATTTCTAAAATAAATCATACGCCTTTAATAACCAGAGAGATGAATTTTCAACTAAAAAGATAAATGGGAAAGAAATATTTCCCAAAAACTGATGAATTTCATTTAATAATTTTTAACCGAAAAGTTGAATTTTCATAAAGAAAATTAATTTGTACTAAAACAGATGAACTTTCGAAACCAAGTGATCAATTTTTTGAAAATGTTTTAATTTCCTGTAAAGGGAGAACATATTTCACTTTCTAAGATCGAAATATGCATTTTTAAACAAGAAATTTTTTCTCACTTTATTTTCTCACTTTATTTTTTTATGCATTCTGTTTCTGAGACAAAAATTAAAAAATCTAAAACCAAAATTCTCTTAAAAATTCAATCCTGAGCTTTTTGAAAAAAATTTTAATCGGATAAAACTTTGTTGTCATCTTGAGTCCTTCTAAAATTTTCAAAAGGTCTGAAAATTTTCCCTAATTATTAGAAACATTGCAAATTTTAATTTATTTATCTTTTTTTGAACTTCTAACTATTTTGAACTTGATTAGGATTTTTCTCAAAATTTTTCTTTAAAATTTGAAAATAAGAAATCTCCAGTTTTTAATCTTTTAACGTATTTAGAAATGACTAGATATTTTTTAGAAAATAATTTTTTTAAATAAACAAACGCTGGAAAATTTGGCACAAATCATTCCACAATTTTTTAGTATTTTGAAACCTGTCGAAAAATATATTTCTAACATTTTCTTAAATCTCAAACACATAATTGTTTTCCAAAATTTTATTATATTTTCTAAATCTTAAATTCATAAAATTATTTTCGATAATTGGATTTTTAATTTTTTGTCTTGTTAGGAATATACTACATTCCAGGAAAAATTATTTTTAGCAGAAGCAGCTGATCAAATAAAACACACATCACGCAGATCTGGTTGGTTCATATCGACATAATGAGATTCATCTTCACTCAATAACAAGGCAATATAAAATTAAAGTAAATCTTCAGTGTCGAGGAAATAGAAATCTCACGGAGAAATGAGGTGATTTTCTGATATTTACAGAGATTTTTTGACAAACTCAAACTGATGACATTATTACAGCATTAATAGAGATTTACATCTGATAATAACAATGCAAAATTTCCGAGAAATGAATTTAAGAAAATTATCGGTTTTAAAAAAGTGATCATCTTAACTTTTTCATAACTATTTGTTTATATAAATGCCTAATTTATTCATGCAAATTCAATGGAGCAATTTTTCAGTATACTTCATTTTGCAGTTTGCGATAAATCGGATATTAACTAAAGTGTTTGAAACTTTGTTGATAAATACTTTTTCAGTTATAAAAAAGTTAAGATGTTCACTTTCTTAAAAACGAAAAAACAAAAAAAAATTTATTTCATGCCAAAAAAATGTAGGGGTTAAATTTCCCGTGGAATGACCCATTTAGGATAATAATTTTTCGACCTGGAAAAGGGAAGGGGGGATTCTGTCCCACCCAATCCCGTTTCCAGCTTTATGCTAATGTTATTGAAGTTAAGATTACGTTTTTAATTTAAGAAACTAATACTAAAATTAAATAAAAATTCTAATGAATACTGTTGCAATCCCTATCAGTCTCTGTCAGAATTATTTTATTTTGAAATTTTTAATTACAACGTCTTTTCTATTCATACCTCAACTTGGATTTATGTCAATGAAAAAAGTTTTCCTGTTTAAAACAGATGATTCAAATATTATGAATGAGCTTAACTTCCTTACACTTTAATAAAGTTTATTTATATTATAGGTTTAATTATAGGATTTTAAATAAAATATAAATTACGATAAACTTCTTCCTCTTTCATAATTTGTTATAATATTATAGGTCAAGAAATTTTTGACAAACTAAGAAATCGTTTATATTCTTTCATTGATTATAAATTACTAAATAAATAAATAAAAATAAATACTAAACTGATTCTTAAAATATTAATGAGTGTTTAAAAAATTTTAATAAATTAAAAAAAAATTATTTAGTCAGTTCCAAGAGGTAAGTGGTGAACATGTCCACCCATCCACGCACTTAAGAATCCGGACAATTGTTTGGAACATTTTATTAGAGATTATTAAATTAGGGTTCGTTTGATTAAATGAATTTGAAAAAATAAAAAAATATTACGATTACAAAGCTTTCTCTATGAGGAAAAAAATTATAGAAAATCTTACTTTCAGAAGCGAAAATATCACATGCAAATCGCGAAATTTCTTAATATTTACATAACGATGAATCCTCAATAAAAAAATTCAGAATAAATTTTTTTATTTTTAATATTGCGTATTTTAAATGCAACAAAGTGAGCGTCCTGGAAAAATTTCTCATGCGATAAAAACGGGCATTTTCAATTTTTCATAAAAATTCAAAACTGTGCTTGACTTAAATTTTCATTTTTCTTTTTTTTCAATTTTGAAAATACTATGACTTTCAATTGATCGAAAAGCCGTAAGCATATACTGTTCGACTTTTCGAGTGATATGTAGTAGTGGTAGAAGTGTACGGAAATGCAAAATCTAATTTTCATTTGTCCATTTAATTTATGCTTTGAATTCCGTGCATAATAATATTAATTAGGATGCAGAGTTCACTTCAACCCTAAATTAATAATTTTTTTTTTATTAACAAAACTTGTTGCTAGCTGGTTGTCCGTCTTGAAAAGTTTCAAGGTGAAACACGTGCGAAAAATTAATATTTAAATAAATAGGGCAACCTTGACTGAAATTTACCATCCCACTAAGCCCCGCCCACAAGATTCATTCCAAAATATCACATGCAAATCGCGAAATTTCTTAATATTTACATAACGATGAATCCTCAATAAAAAAATTCAGAATAAATTTTTTTATTTTTAATATTGCGTATTTTAAATGCACCAAAGTGAGCGTCCTGGAAAAATTTCTCATGCGATAAAAACGGGCATTTTCAATTTTTCATAAAAATTCAAAACTGTGCTTGACTTAAATTTTCATTTTTCTTTTTTTTCAATTTTGAAAATACTATGACTTTCAATTGATCGAAAAGCCGTAGGCATATACTGTTCGACTTTTCGAGTGATATGTAGTAGTGGTAGAAGTGTACGGAAACGCAAAATCTAATTTTCATTTGTCCATTTAATTTATGCTTTGAATTCCGTGCATAATAATATTAATTAGAATGCAGAGTTCACTTCAACCCTAAATTAATAATTTTTTTTTATTAACAAAACTTGTTGCTAGCTGGTTGTCCGTCTTGAAAAGTTTCAAGGTGAAACACGTGCGAAGAATTAATATTTAAATAAATAGGGCAACCTTGACTGAAATTTATCATCCCACTAAGCCCCGCCCACAAGATTCATCTGGGTTACTACTTGTGCTCAGAAAGGGAAAATGCAAATATCCCAAAATAGTATATATACGCAACAAATGGCAATATACATCAGTCAAAATACTTTTTTAATTCTTTGATAATAAATCGTTCCTGCATCTAATGAAAGTCAAAGAACTTTCCGTGTTTTCCACCGCCCTGGTGGTGCTTAATTTCGTTGGTGAGTGCAGAATAAATTAATACAAGTAGAATCTTTAAAGGGATTTCAGGTGTACAAAAAAGACAAAATTACCCACTTTCGAACATCATTCATGAGTTCGATAAAAAAAAACCATTGGAAAATAGTGCAGTCACTTACCCCCCACTTCCCTCACGCCCTCTCTGTGGTCCTGACACCCTCTTCTGAGAGGACCAGAAACGAACAGAGGTTTTGCGATATCTTTTTCTTCGTGTACTGTGTCGAAAACTGCTTTTTTGTTTTATTACAAAATTAAATTCTTTTATCCGAGTTTTTCAAATGACCCAATCAGCATTGAAAAAAGTAGCGACAAAATCAAAATTAAACTATATCAAATTGATGTTCTGTTGCTCATGTTCCCTTTTATAGGTTTCACTTATGCAATTAACATAAAAAAGATTCGACTTTGATAAGTGTGATTATATTTCACTGCAAGTTTCTACTAAGATAAGGGAAATTTCAAGCAAAATTGTTTAATTATCATCGAGAATGATAAATCTTGATTAAAAATTAATTCTAAAAAAATCCAGGAGTTTATACTTCGACCATAAAATATTGAAGTTTTTAAGTAAAAACTAAAGTGACGAATTATTAACCAAAAAATTAATTTGCAATAAATAATTCAATTTTTGACCCTAAAGTTCATTTTCCCACCAAAAGAAGACTTTTTCAACAGCATATGTAAAATTTCAACAAAATTTTAAAAAAAGGTTTCTGAAATATAAGGATAAATTATCAATTGAGAAGATAAATTTTAACGAAGTAGATAGACTTTTATTTAAGTAGTTGAGTTTTAAACCTACGAAGGTTTTTCTGTAGCTACACCAGGTATATTGATATTATTATCACGCGCCAGGCTAAGAGTTTCGTCTTTTATTTTAATTCGCGAATTTTTCTCTGTACATTACGCTTCCCCTTTCGAATTTTAAGTAATATCTTCGTATATTTTATTTTTATCTTTCAAATTTTATATGTGAGTTTCTAATTTTTATTTTCTCTTTATTCTAATTTTCTCTACTTTTCTTTATGTGAATTTTCGTTTGTAATATGCGAGTTAAAATTTTCAATTACTTTTATATTTTGTTACTTTATTCTAATTCTCTTTATAATCCGAAAGTTCACTTTTATAGTTTTCTTTATTCCAATTTTCTTTTACAATTTGAGAGTTTCTGATTTTTATTTATGTTGTATTTTCATTATTCTAATTGTCTTTTATAATTGTCTAGTTCTCTTCAAAAATAATTTCTGTTTGCCGTTTATATTTTCTTTAGTCCAATTTTATTTTTAAATTTTGTTTTGCGTGACAATCTCCATTAACTCGTTTTATGTTTGCATACTTTATAAAAGTTATATTTTTATATTTCCATAATTTCCCTATATATTTCCAATCTTATTTCGTTTTAAGTTTTCACCGTTAAGTTTCTCCTACAAACATGTTTTTAATTTTACATTGGAAATTTTGAATTTAGAACCGCACACGAAATTGTACCGCGCGTTTCAAAGTTGAGCTGCGCGCTCTATTTTGCAGAAAGTAAGGATGGACGAGGCAGCCGCCACGCCCCTTCATCTGCGACAGGAGTGGCCGAGAGGACCGGGCCAATCGCTGGCCGGACCGCCTCTCAGCGGGCGTAAATAAAACCGGGTGCGTACAAACGAAAGTACGCACCCTTATTCGAGCTTCCGGCAGGGTAACCTCAGTCCCCCGGTCACTTTCGGTCCCTGTACCATTTTTTTAAAAATAAAGGGTGCTCTCGAAAATCTAAAATTAATTCAAGGTGTTTCTCTCTACCTCTCTCGCTCACTCCTTATTACCTCATACCAACTACCCATACCTCTCTCTCCATCTCTCTCCCTCTCTATCTCTCTCGTGCTCAGTACACTTGCTGCAGCTATGCCACATTCTTTTCTTGTTTCAAGGTCGGTACACTTTCTGCAGCCCCGCCTGCTCTCTTTACTACTATCAGAGGTCAGTACTCTTTCACAGCTCCGCCTCCACCGCTTTCCTATCTATCTCTTTTTCTAGGTCTGTAAGCTTGCCTTGCAGCTCCTGTCACCCTTTCTTTCTGATACTTCCAATGTCGTTTAGCCCTCCTTGCAGCGCCGATTGCCTTTTTCTAGACGTCTTTCGAGGACCGGTAAGCCTTTCTCGCTGCTCCGAGAGTCCTTGCTTATCCTTCTCTCTCCTACACACATCCTTCTCTCTCCTACACACATCCTTCCCCAGACGTACGCATGGACAATATCACTCTTTCCGTCCCGGTAAGCGCACCCGAGTCCTACGTCGCTTGACCGCCCTCCGAGATGCCTTACAAGCCGACCTTCAGCTAGATGATTACCGGTCTCCCGCACTTTCCTCCTCCTCTACCTATACCTCGACTCCTAAGGCAGTAGTGCATTAGTCATCAGACCTAAGCACGAGGCCAGAGGCCCCAACGTTCCACACGTGCCGGCGTCCTCCACCAACATACCCGTCACGGTACATCCGTGCCGCTGTGCGAATCTGGAACACACATGAATGGCGTCCAGGTTCAGAGGTACCTTCTGACCACCATAGAACGCCTGGACGAGTTCGTACGAACTAACAACCAGAGCTTGTCCGTTCAAGGGCCGTTTCCAACAGCCACGACACCTTCAGATCAAGTCGGGTTCACATACCACACACTCGGCATGTATCGATATGTGCAGATGAAAAAGTTTAGTTTGAGAATATTAAAAACCAATAATTAAAATTTGCATAATTACATATCGAATATGAACAATTTCATAATGAAGGTTTTAAGAAAGTTACCACTTAAAATCTAATAAAGTTTTATTTGATTAAAAAATCTAAACTGTTTACAAAATCATACTTTAACATTTTGAATTATAGGCGTGATTAAAACTCATGTCCCATTATATTATTATATAAATGATTCTATATTGGAGGAATTTGAAAAACTTAATTAATTCGAATAATTCAGAGAATTCATAGAATTTAAAGAATTAGAGTAATTTCAAGTATTTAACGAATTAAAAAATTTGAGATTTCAAGGATTTCACTAAATTTAATGATTTTTGAGAATTAATAGAATTTAACCCGTTGATAGTCTATGACGCAATATGCTTTATGTAAAATAATTACTAGGATTTTTTGAGTCTCTGAAACCGAATATAGTGTAAGAATCCAAGAATTAAAAATTAATTCAAATTTAAAACAGAATTTATATACAGCGACTGGTACTCGACTTTTCTAAATTATGGTCCCTATATTGGACCAGCTATTTTGAAATTTTCAACTGTCAACTTGAATTTTTATTCAGTGACCCGAGTCACGAATCATTACATAATTTTTTATTATCTTAAAATCTTAAAAAAAATGTATTTATATAATTCTTTAAAGTGTTATGCTTATAATTGTTTTCCAACATTTTATTGTAATCTTTCAACCTTAAATTTATAATGTTATTCGCGCTAAATTTATTTTCAATTTTTTTGTGTTATTTGAAATATATGATATCCCAGGAAAAATGATTTTCAACAATAGCAGCTGATAAAATAAAACACAGTTCGCGAAGATTTGATTGGTTCATATTAATATGATGAAATTCAAATGCACTAAATAACAAGGCAATATAAAAATTAAAGTAAATCGTAAGTTAGGAGGAAATAAATATTTGATGGAGAAATGCCGTAATTGTTGGATATTTACAAACATATTTTTACAAAGTCAAAGTGATTGCGTAATGAAAAAAATTCACGTTGGATAATTATGATTAAAGAAATAAAGAAATAAACCCATTTTCATTCTTCTAAACAATATTGTGCTAATGTAGATAAGAAGTGTCCAAGCATTGAGAGTTGAATTTCTCCATTTTTGCTCTTAGTGAAAGAAACTCTGTGAAAGTTTTTCAAATAAAAAAAAAAAGTTTTAGTGATGCCTTTAAGTTTCAAAAACTTTCAAAAAATTTTAAGTGTTTGAAGCTTATTCTATATTTCGAGAAATTAATACTTTGTTTTACATAGGAAATTAGGCAACAGGCATTTTTCCGATTTGGAAAAAAAAGAACTCAAATACTCCACCTTTAAATTTTTTTCTTGAAAAAAATGACAGATACAAAAAATAGTAACATAAAAGTTTGCACATTTAAAGAAGTTTTATTAAATATGTCTCTTGTTTTTTGCGATTTTTTTTGTAGTTTTTAAAAAAAAATTCAAAAATTACATTAAAAACAATTCTTCTCTCCTCAGAAATGGTTCAGCCCGAACGATAATGATGAAATGCCTTTTCTGTGCTAGTTACAAGCTTTTTAAAAATATTTAGACGAATGAAAAAGGTGCGGTTTTCCAGAAAATATTTTTTTTTTCAGTTTTCATAATTAAAACATAATAATATTAATAATAAAGGAGATTTTCTGGAAAATCTCACCTGCTTTATTCTTCTACATATTTCTAAAAAGCTTTAGAATTTTTAGCATTTTATCAGTATCCATCGGGCTGAACCATTTTTGTGTACGGAATAATTTTTTTTCCCCTAAAAATATGATCATTAAATTTTTCTTGTACACCATGAAAAATATTACAAAAGAACAAGAGATTTTGAGATATCTTTATTATTAAAGTACAAGATCAAAAAAAAAAAAAATTGCTATATTTTTTTGCAAATTGTAAAATACGCATTGCCTAATTTTCTTCTGAAAACAACATATTTCGTCCTTAAAATATTCTGCGATTTTAATTCTAGGGCGAGGAAGGGGTGGGGGGAGGGGTGAGACAACAACCAACAAATAATTTTGTTTAGGGAGGCATTAATCGCCCGTTAAATCAGCATGGCACATTTCACGACATCTTCTTATCAATCTCAGTATTGAGTATCAAATGTTGATCAATTTCTTTTTTTTTCTTACAGAGTTGAGCTTGCAAGGCGGGCTAATTAGTAGAAATTCTGAGGCGTCCATCCCATGTGAGTAATTATTAAAAGCTGCTTCAAATTTAGCGGCCCCTCCTTTATTTTCGAAGCATGATTAAATAATGCACAATAATAACTAAATAATATACAAGAAAAATAAATAAAGAATGTAAAAAACTCCCACTTTTAGTGTCTTTCTTTATCGCATAAATTAGTCTCACGATAAAGATGATACTTTTCTAAGATTAATAGTTATCAAAAATAATTTTATTGCACTTTATTGTTCAAAATCCACAAAAAAAAATCCGCTTATCCAATTACTAGGATGATTTCTAAGAAATATTTTTCAGTGTAAAAAAAACGCTAAATTTTTCTTCTTCTATCAAACTAGTTGAACATGACACACGTCTACCAAACAAATATTTCCACAGCCTTCGTGCAGGAGGCTTCTTCGCTGTAAAGATTCATGGTAGAGGCTATTTATATCAAGGAACACTTTATGAAAAGCCTAGCAGCGAATGGAATAATTGGATAGGCGATAATGCACGACCACCTTATGGAGACGATCAATTGTATATTTCAGTTCTATATCATCAAGGGCGACAAGTGTGGAAGAATGATTTTGCTGGAAAATTCGAAGAACACTTTCCGTATCAATTAAGAGAGGATTGTGATACGCGCTCCTTTATTTTTATAAAAACCGACGATCATATTTTTTATACATCCCTATTAAGAGAGGAAAATTCAGATAAACATCTTAGCAAAGTCGTTGTATTAGATAATTATGCTTTGCTTCATTATGGCAGATTATTTGGGGCGCTGAAGGTCTGGAAGCCAAACCGTCCTCTTCCTGAATGGTTTGTAGAAGTGCTAAATGCACATTCACATAACTGAAGATTGCGGTATTAAATTGCAGATTATTATGGTAGTAGTGACTATTGCATGAGTACAGCTACCCTTTCTGAAATTTGAAGTTGAGATTACTAGATCACATCATCACTGTATCTCTAAATAAGTCTTTAGAGACTAATAAAGTTAAATGCGTCCCAAAACCCAGTTTGGTTTATTTCGATAAAGAACCTTTTGTAAAACAGGCAGACCATTTAGTAAATCCTAGTTACATTACCATTTATAGCTAGCCTTCTGGGATTTAGTACAAGGAATCTAACACTAATATCACGTTCGCGCCGAAAAATTCAGCGACGTCAAGTGAAGAACCTGCCTGATTTATCTTAGAGCTGATTTTTAGTAAATACGCTAAAATAATATAATATTTCAAACCAAATAGGTGAATTTTATACCAAAAAGATGATAGTAGACTTTTGAATTTAAAAGAATTAACTCTCGACTAAAACTAGTTCTATTTTCTTATTGCGTTCTATCAAACAAAATTTTGAATATAGGAAAAATAAAAGATCTCTAAAAACAATGTCAATAAGGTTAAATGAGTAAGAAACAAAAGCCGGTAGTTAGATATCTTACTTGCAATATGAAGTAATTATTTTTAATTTTTACAATGAAATTAAAAAGTGTTGTTTGCATCAATACTTTTAGTGTGCGATATGATAACTTCATATTAACTTAATGCTATCTTTACTCCTTAATACTATAACTAAATTGTATATATAAACGTGAATAGCCCATATCTTTTTAAAAATTTCTACCTCTCTTTCATTGGCCTAGCAAATTGTACCTCATGGGTCAATCATCACAGCTATCTTTATATATCCTGATAACGCAGGGTGATAACTATCTTCCTTTACCATAGAACAACTTGCATTTTTAATATAAGTAAATCTTTAACGTCCAAGAAATATTATATACTTATATACTTATATTAATTGCACATCAACTAGAATTGTGCCTGAACATGACTTTTTTGAACCAAATGAGACACAAATATAACTCCGACATCTTCTGCAACATCGAAACCTGGATCAACATTAACCAAGATATCAGAGACACAGAAGCTAGAAAGGATTTTCTGATAAATTGTCGTAAATATGATATTCTTCCCAACGAACAAAAAAGGATAAAGGTGAGTAAGTGGAGGATTCATTTAAACAGAAAGAAAGGCATTCAAGAATATAGGGCTATCTTATATTTCAGAAAAGATAGAAATGGATTCATATGCACTGGAAAATAAGGATTGAACAAGATAGACGAATTTTAAGATTGCCCAACTGATTGAAAGTGATAGAGGTGGATAGGCTGTGGATTTATTTAGATAGAAAGACTGATATTCAAGAAGAGAGGGCTATCTTATATTTCAGAAAATATAGAAATGGATGCACATGGACAGGACAATATGGATTAGAAAGGATAGACGAATCTTGAGATTCGAGTGGAGAAAAAGTATTTATGTGGACAAGTGGCGGAGAGACATATATAGGAAGATTGGAATTTAAAAGAAAAGAGGTGATTGTAGATTTAAGAAAGAT
Organism: Belonocnema kinseyi; assembly: GCF_010883055.1. NCBI lineage: Eukaryota > Metazoa > Arthropoda > Insecta > Hymenoptera > Cynipidae > Belonocnema > Belonocnema kinseyi. The sequence continues at coordinate 151,928,408 of NC_046658.1, forward strand.
ATAAAAAGATCTAAGGGATAGACCTGGGATCAAGATGAATACTTCAATGTAGTCTTCGCCACAAGAACCAGGAATTGTACAGTCTGTCAAGTTAAAGCGTGGGTGGCTTTACTCGCAGTCGGTAAGGTGTATCGACATGATTTTGGTGTCAAAATATTAAGAAGAGCTCCC
>NC_046658.1:151928678-151937866 GCF_010883055.1 Belonocnema kinseyi
AGGGAGCTCTTCTTAATATTTTGACACCAAAATCATGTCGATACACCTTACCGACTGCGAGTAAAGCCACCCACGCTTTAACTTGACAGACTGTATATACTCATGGATCACTAAGGGTTGCCTTTTTGTCTTTAGGATTGTTCAGTAGGTATCCTAGTTTCGCAGGTGCTTTAAATATGGCTAGAGCGCCCCACCTTGGGGACTGGTCGAACTTGATTGGACAATCAAGTCTTTTTTAACAAATACGGGAGAACGGAAAGCCAAATCGGATTGGTATTATATCCATTGTCCCTATTGATGTTATTAGGGTGTTTTAAGATTTTGATTGCTTCTCTATGTTTTCTTGGAAATTTGTTGTGCGTTTTTGCAATGACTGCTGTTTCATCAAATAAAATGTTATGTCCTGTTTCTATATGATGTTCAGCTAGTGCTGATTGCGTGAAATGTTTTAGCCTGACTTTACTTTCATGTTCCTTCCTACGTTGGCTCACCGCTCTCCCGGTTTCCCCAATATAGACTTTGCCACAAGAACAAGGGATTTTATATACTCCTGGATCACTGGAGGGTGCCTTTTTATCTTTAGGGTTATTTAGTAGTTGTCCTATTTTCGCAGGTGGTTTAAAGATGGTTTGGATGTTGTGTTTGTTGAGAATTCCTCCTATTTGTTCTGTGACACCTTGGATGTAGGGTAGGGTGGTGGTCATTTTTCTCTCTCTCTCTTTCTTTCGTAGGTTGTGTTGACTTGCTTTATTAAGTGTGTTTTGTTACTGCTTTATGAATTTGTTTGTTTGTGTGATTTTTCTGTATTAGGATTTGTTTAACGTTTTGTAATTCCTTTTGTAAGTTATCTTTGTCTGTAATGGAGACAGCTCCGTATACAAGGGTGTTGATAACCGATTGTTTTTTTAGATGGGTGATGATGGGAGGAGGCATGTAAGTATTTTTTTGTATGCGTGGGTTTTTTGGAAACTTCATGTCTTATTTGTTATCAGATTTTTTGTAAACTAATACGTCCAAGAAAGGCAATTTTCCGTTTTGTTCCATTTCCATGGTGAACTGGATATTAGGAAGCAATTGATTGATAAAATCGAAAAACTTATTTAGATCATCTCGTCCATGTCGCCAGATGACAAATGTGTCATCAAAAAAACGAAACCTGAATTCTGGCTTAAGTTTGGCTTGGTTAAATATTTTAGTTTCTAGATGTTCCATAAAGACATTGTCTATTGCAGGTGAGATTGGGGATCCCATTGCTGTCCTTGAGGTTTGTTCGTAGAATTGGTTATTGAACGAGAAGTAAGTATTATTGAGAAATTGTTCTATCAAAGATACAAAATTTGACAAATTACTTCTAGTAAAGCAAACTAAACTAACAAATACAGTAAAAAGCATCTCTGACCACCCTATCAACAATGAAGTGATTTCAGCCGTATCTAAACGGCATAATTTTGCTGTAGCTCCATCGAAAATCCCAAAATAAGAAATAATCAGCAATTTAGAATCCACAATATATACCCTTTCACCCGAAAAAGCAAATGACATACGACGCAGGACAGCCCACATTTCACGCCAAGCTCAAGTTCCATCCTCAAACTTAACAAAACAGGAAAAAACCGCAATGAAAGAACTCAATCAATATAAAGATATTATAGTATTACCCGCAGACAAAGGCAGCACAACGGTAATAATGAATAAAGAAGACTATAACAACAAAATCATGGACCTTCTAATTCACGATACTTACAAAAAACTTAAAAAGGTGCCCACAAAAACAATAGTCAGTAAAACAAAGACTTTTCTCGAAGACTCTAAACTTGACAGCTAAACAATATCTAACCTAATACCTACTAATCCCATCTCTCCAAAACTTTACGGGCTCCCAAAAATCCACAAAGAAGACATTCCACTCAGACTGATCGTTAGCGCAATAAACTCACCAACTTACTACCTAGCACGTTTCCTCGCTGCAAAACTAAATCCTTTTACAGGAAACCCCATCACTCACGTCCAAAGCTCATTTGACTTTATTAAAAAGATACAACAGATTCACATTCAACCCCAAGACATCACAGTGAGTTTCGACATAGTATCTCTTTTTACGAAAGTACCAAGCTCGGAATATTTAACCAATATTTAACCAAGCCAAACTTAAGCCAGAATTCTGGTTTCGTTACGTTGATGACACATTTGTCATCTGGCGACATGGACGAGATGAACTAAATAAGTTTTTCGATTTTATCAATCAATTACATCCTAATATCCAGTTCACCATGGAAATAGAACAAAACGGAAAATTGCCTTTCTTGGACGTATTAGTTTACAAAAAATCTGATAACACATTAGGACATGAAGTTTACAAAAAACCCACGCATACAAACAGATACGTACATGCCTCCTCCCACCATCACCCATCTAAAAAACAATCGATCATCAACTCCCTTGTATATAGAGCTGTCTCCGTCACAGATAAAGGTAACTTACAAAAGGAATTGCAAAACGTTAAACAAATACTAATACAAAACGATTACACAAACAACCAAATTCATAAAGCAATAACAAAACACACTTAAAAAAGCAAGTTAACACAACCTACGAAAGAAAGATAGAGAAAAAAATGACCACCACCCTACCCTACATCCAAGGTGTCACAGAACAAATAGGAGGAATTCTCAACAAACACAACATCCAAACCATATTTAAACCACCTGCGAAAATAGGACAACTACTAAATAACCCTAAAGATAAAAAAGCACCCTTCAGTGATCCAGGAGTATATAAAATCCCTTGTTCTAGTGGCAAAGTCTATATTGGAGAAACCGGCAGAGCAGTGAGCCAACGTGGGAAGGAACATGAAAGTAAAGTCAGGTTAAAACATTGGACGCAATCAGCACTAGCTGAACATCATATCGAAACAGGACATAAGATTTTATTTGATGAAACAACAGTCATTGCAAAAACACACAATAAATTTCCAAGAAAACATAGAGAAGCAATCGAAATCTTAAAACACCCTAATAACATCAATAAGGACAATGGATATAATACCAATCCGATTTGGCTTTCCGTTCTCCCGTATTTGTTAAAAAAGACTTGATTGTCCAATCAAGTTCGACCAGTCCCCAAGGTGGGGCGCTCTAGCCAATCACAGGCATCGTAAAAAGTATACCTAAGAACATCATGACCTGATACCTCAGTTTCAGGTCAGCCCTGAAGATGTGAACTGCAATGTTTACGAAACGTCGGCACACAATTCGTCGTTTGTTACACGAGTGAAACGCGAAATATCTCTTTTTATCAATTTAGATATTGCTTGGCTGTCAAGTTTAGAGTCTTTGAGAAGGGTTATTGCTTTACTGACCATTGTTTTTGTAGGAACTCTATAAGTTTCGTGTATGTATCATCAGTTAGAAGGTCCATGATTTTGTTTTTATGCTCTTCTGTATTCATTATTACTGTTGTTTTGCCCTTATATCCGGGTAATACTATGATATTTTTATTACGATTGTGTTCTTTAATTGCGGGTTTTCCTAGGTTGGTTAAGTTTGAGGAAGGAACTTGAGCTTGGCGTAGAAATGTCGTCCATCCTACGTCGCATGTCCGTCGATTTTTTGGGCAGAAGGATATATATTGTGGATTCTGAATTGGTCATTCTTTCTTCTTTCGGGATTCTTAAAGGTGCTACTGCAAAATTATGTCCTTTTGATAAGGGCATAATTTTAAAGATAAATAAAGACATAAGCAAACAATTATTTTAAAGAAGACTTGATTAACCAATCAGGTTTGACCAGTTCCCAGGATGAGGCGCTCTGAGCAATCAGAGGCATCGTAGAGTATATACACAAGAACAACATAACCTGATACCTCGGTTTCAGGTTAGCCCTAAAGAAGTGAACTGCAGTGTTTACGAAACAAAACAAAACAAAAATGGTATTGCTCAAATTCTTTAAAATTGTGCAAAAATAATGCTCTTACTAAACTTTAATATAATTGCTAAGCCTGAATTTATAACATCATTTTTGATCCATGAATTTTCAATTTTTTATATAGTTATAAATATATTGAATTCGAGAAAAATTATTTTGAACGACAGCAGCTGATCAAATAAAACTCAGTCAGTGCGGATTCGTTTGCTTCATACTTAATTGATGATATTCATATTCACTGAATAAAAAGTCAATAAAAAAACTAAAGGAAATACGAAAACGAAAGTTTTTTGGAGGAATAACGTATTTGTTTGATATTTACAGGGATTTTTGAACAATTATAAGTGATTGTGTTATAACAGCATTGAAGAAACATTCACGACTGATAATAATGATTTAGGAAATAATAAAATAGAGCTTTAAGAAATTCCGAATTATTTTTGAAATTCAGAAAATTTAGACAATTTTGTGAATTCTCAAGCAAATAGTTAACTTTTATACCTTAATCTTGACCATTTAAACCAGAAATAATCATTTCGAACAAAAAACATAATTTTTATTCTGAGTTCAATTTTAAGCTGAGAGCGAGTAATTGTTATCCAAATGTGGAATAGTTAAACTTGCAATTGGAACTTTTAATTTTAAAACTAAGATAAGAAGTATTTTTAATCTTTTAGTTAAATTTTACATTAAATTTTAAACAAATAAAACAGATTTTTAACAAAATATTAGAGTTTTTAACCAAGAAGTCACATTGTCTAGCAAATAGACAAATATGCTAAAAAATTCGGGAGTTTTCAAAATAAGAAGAGAAATTTTAAAACCAAAATATAAAATTCATATTGTTAGTTGGAAATTAAATTTCTTCTAATATTCGATGTAAAATATTAGGATTTTGTTATTGGATTCTATTATTTCAGTTCGTACGAAAGAGAATAACAAGAATAACTGGAAAATGAAGCAGTTTAATAAGAATAGGAAAAAAGTATTCTTTTATGAAAGAAAAACCGAGGGTATAGTGAGAAAGAAACTAGGTCTGCTCTCAGATTCTTTGTTATTTTAATAAAGCTATTAAAATTTTAATATCTTCAAGCAATTTAAAAATAGGGTAAATATTGAGTTAAGAATTGAAAGTATCAATTGCAAATGGTTAAATATCTAAACATTCACATGACGATGCATCTTTAAAAACAATAAATAAATTTTGAAAATATATGTTTCTTTATTTTCATTATTGTCTTTCAAGAATAGAGTAAAGTTGGCGTTCTATGAAAAGTGATTAAAAATTTATAGATATTTGTTGGGTGAAAAAGTTGTGTCCGTTCATCTTTTTGCGTATATTATATAGTTTGAGCTAATATTGAACTTATTAAAAAAACTTGTTTCCGGGTGCTTCTTCGGCTTCCAAAATTGCAAGGTGAAATACGTGCGAGAAATTTATAATTGAATCAATAATTTGATGCCGACTAAAACTTGTCATCTCAATAAATCCCACCAATAAGATCCACCTGGGCTGCGAACTGTAATAGGAAAGGGGAAAATACAAATATCCAAAAATTGTATATATACGTAACACATCAGGATATTATTTAGTCAAAATGTTATGAACATTATTTGATAATTAATTGATCCTGCATCGTATGAAAGTCAGAATGCTTTCTGTGTTTTCCACCTACCTGCTGGTTCTTAATTCGATTGGTAAGTGCTCACTGAAAAAAAATTGTTTTTGGATCAAGTAAATTTTACTTGGTTCAAATAAATAAATACTTGCCAAGTATTAATTTCTGACACGCTATACGAATATATTTTCTTAATCTAAGAATATGTATTATCGGAGCAATAAACTAGTGCGCGCTCTAACCACTTCGCTATCGAAGCACTTGGATTTCGGTGAGAAAATCTCGGGTAAGAATTTCAAGGCAGCGTAGTACCAAGTCGTATGGTGAGCCTCAACCAATTACAAACTAAAAGTTGTTGAACTCAATGTTTCTTTAAGGAACATATTTTCCTGATGATAACTGAAATGGCAAATGAAAATTTATGAGAGACTATAGTATACCATTTTTTATTTAGAAAGATTCTATAATTTCATCCGACTTATTTCAAAAAAGATTCGATACTTTTTTTTGAATATTTTAAAAAATTTATAAAATATCTTAAAGTAATAAAAAATTTAAAAACTTCAAGTTCAAAAATGCTTGAATAACCTTTATGACACTTAATCAATTTATCAAAATCTTTTATATAATACTTTCTTACTCAGCTTTTAATGTAAAATAGCACTTCTTAAACAATAATTTAAAATATGTGAATCAACGAATTAAGTTTCAGTTATTCAGCAAGGGACTCAATACTTTTGTTTTTTAAATATTTGAAACACTTAAAAACGACCCGTAGTTAATATATAATAAAGAAAAGTTGCAAGTACAAGAATATTTTAATAACATCAATACCAAAAAAAATAATGTTCTGCTATACGAAAACTTTCAGAAAACGCAAAGTTTTCAATTTTGTCCGATTCTTTTATCGTAAGCTTTATACTCACTTTAGAAAAAAACTTCACTTATTCGACAAATTGCGCACTACTTTTTCATTTAAAAATATAATCCGCTCAAAAACTATTTAAAGCTGATGAAAAATAAAGTAATTTTAAGTTTAAAAACGCTTTAGTAATCTAAAATATGTAGAAAAAAATTGATCCCCACAGTGTTAAAATGCTTGGAATTCTACAATGCAAGCGTGAAGTAAATTTAGGCATGCAATTCATAGAATTCAGGAACTTTACCAAATTCACAGAATTCACAGAATTAATGGAATTCACAACATTCATGAAATTTACAGAATTCATAGAAATGAAGGAATTAATTAAGTAAACAGAAATAACGAAATTTGCAGCATTCATAAAATTTAAGAAACTCACGAAATTTATGAAATTCACGGAATTTATTTAATTAAAGGAATTCACAAAATTAATGGAAAGCAAGGATTTCAAGAAATTCATAAAAAATCACGGAATTCGTGGAATTCATCGAATGAAAAGGAATCGAGAAATTTATTGTATTCATGAAATTCATGGAATTACTAGAATTTAAGATATCCAAGAAATTCCTAGAATCCGAGAAATTCAAGGAATTCATTGGATTCGCGAAATTCATGGAATTTAATGAATTGAAGAAATTCATGGAATTCATAGAATTTAAGAAATTCACGGAATTCATTCAATTCAATTAACTATAGGAATTCGAAAAATTCACTGAAATCAAGAAATACACAAAATTCATCGAATTTATGGAATTTACGGAATTCACGAAATTCATCGAATTTATGGAATTTACGGAATTCACGAAATTCATGAAATTCATGAAATTTACGAAATTCACGGTACATGCTTGATTTATAGAATGCACGGAATGGACAGAATACGCTCAATTTACGGAATTCACAGAATTCATGGAATTCCGAGAATTAACGGAATTCCGTAAATTCTTTGGATTTCGTGAATTCCTTCAATTCATAAACTATTCAGTGTTCAATACTTTTTAGGAATTTTTTATTTTGGATTCGGCTAGATTAACATTTTTCTAAAGTTAAAACATCTGTTGCCTAAAACTTATTTAGTTTAAGTTAGAATAAGACAGGATCATTTTATATTTTCACAATTTTTTTTTTTTTACTTATAACTTTATTGAATTTTGCAATTTTCGTAATTTCCAAACTGCTATTATCCAACAAGAAAATAATTTGTAAACAAAATAAAATTATGTCTTGCTACTCTAATATAAAGTAAATAGCGTACTGGTAACCAAATTTTTAATTTTTAAAAAATCCATTTTAATCTAACGGAATCCAAAAATGTAATTTTTGTTTATTGAAAATAGAATTCCTGTATTTAGCAGTAATATTTATCATTATTTTTTTATTTAAATTCTTTTTTGTTATACTAAACATTACTGAAAAATAATTTAAGGGTGCCTGTATCAATCGAAAAACAATTCTCAGTCATTTTCCGATTAACTAAAATGTTTCACTGATAAAATACCTTTCTCGTATTAGTTAAAGCTGTTAAAAAATATGTAAAAGAATAGAAAAGGTGAACTATGAACAATATCACAAAAGAACAAGAGACTATTTCCATAAAACTTATTCAACTTTCGAGATATGTTCATCATTAAAGTATGATAAAAAAATTACAATATTTTGTTGCAAATCGGAAAAGTATGTACCGCCTAATTTATTCTGAAAAACAACATATTTCATTCCCGAAACATTCTGCGATTTTAATTGTAGGGCCCTGGCTGATTTGAAATAAATTCGGTCTAATTCTTTTTGTTTTTAAAACTTCACAGTCATTAACTGAATGTTTAACTATTTTAATTTTTGTTAAAAATTGATTCTTTTCGGTAAGGAATTCAAATATATTCTCAGGTCCTGCAGTCAAATTATATCGAAATACGTTAAAAGAGTAGATTAAAAAATTCATGTCATTAAAGACTTTTTCTATGAGGAACCAATAGCGGAGGGGGGAATGGGGGGAGGGTATCGTACAAACAAAAAATAATTTTTCCTTAGGCAGTCACTAATCACCTGTTAAATCAGCATGCCAGATTTCACTGACCTCTTATTAATGCCAGTATTAAAAATCAAATATTGATTAATTTCTATTTGTTCTTACAGAATTAAGCTTGCAAGGCGGGCTACTCAGTAGAAGTTCTGGTTCGGCCATCCCACGTAAGTAATTATTTTTGAGTAACTTGTTACAGTTATGCTAATAATAGAAGCAATTTCGACCCAGACTGAAAAATCAAATAATTTTTTCGCCTAGAAAGTTCCCTAAAAGATGCTTGAAATTTAGCCGCTCCTCCTTTCTTCTCGAAGCCTAATTATATAACTCACAATAATAATTAAATAATCTATGAGAAAATAAATTAAAAATTTTGTTAATTTTCAGTGTTAGTGTCTTTCACGATTCCATAAATTAGCCTCACGATTAGGATTATACTTTTTAATTATTAATAGTCAATTCAAATAATTTTCCTTGTTTTATTGTTAAAAATATACAAAAATCTAGCCATACAGTCTGTCAAGTTAAAGCGTGGGTGGCTTTACTCGCAGTCGGTAAGGTGTATCGACATGATTTTGGTGTCAAAATATTAAGAAGAGCTACCTCGTTCATGCTTTTTGATTTAACATTCAGTTTGCTTTCAATTCTCATCTTGTTACCACGTTACAAAAAATGAGTTCCGTATACGCTTCGCGCTTCGAGGC
>NC_046658.1:151937966-151941665 GCF_010883055.1 Belonocnema kinseyi
AAAGAGGGAGCTCTTCTTAATATTTTGACACCAAAATCATGTCGATACACCTTACCGATTGCGAGTAAAGCCACCCACGCTTTAACTTGACAGACTGTATATCTAAATTTGAGAATACTTGCTAACAGATATTTCGCCAGTGTGAAAAATTAAACATTTTTTTCTCTTAAAAAACTAGATGAGCATGACACACGTCTACCAAACAAATATTTCCACAGCATTCGTGAAGGATTCTTCTTCGTTGTAAAGATGCATGGTAGAGGCTATTTATATCAAGGAACACTTTATGAAAAGCCTAGCAGCGAATGGAATAATTGGACAGGCGATAATGCACAACCACCTTATGGAGACGATCAATTGTATATTTCAGTTCTATATCATCAAGGGCGACAAGTATGGAAGAATGATTTCGCTGGAAAATTCCAAGAACACTTGCCAAATCAAATAAGAGATGATGGGGATGAGCGCTCCTTCATTTTTCTAAAAACCGACGATCATATTTTTTATACAGCCCTATCAAGAGAGGAAAATTCAGATAAACATCTTAGCAAAGTCTTTGTATTAGATAATTATGCTTTGCTTCACTATGATAGATTATTTGGGGCGCTGAAGGTCTGGAAGTCAAACCGTCCTCTTCCTGAATGGTTTCTAGAAGTGCTACACGCACATTCACATAACTGAACATTGCGGTATGTCATTACAGATTATTATGGTAGTAATGAGTATTGCTCGACTATCGCTAGCCTTTCTGAAATTTTAAGTTAAGATTACTAAATCACATCATCACTGTATCTATAAATAAGTATTTAGAGACTAATAAGGTTAAATGTGTTCCAGAATCTAGTTTGGTTTATTTCGATAAAGCACCTTTTGTCTTCCCCTTTTGTCTCCTTTTGTCTACTATCATGTTTTGGGGTTGAATGTGAATCTGTTGTATCTCTTTGATGAAATCAAATTAGTTATCGACGTCATGGATTTTTGGGTGCCCGTAAAGTCTTGGATAGATAGGATTAGTAGGTATCAATTTAGTTATTGTTTGACTGTCTAGGTTAGGATCTTCCAGTAGGATTTTCGTTTCACTGACTATTGTTTTTGTACGGTCCTTTTAAAGTTGCCTTTGTATCCGGGTAATATTATAATATTTTATTCCGATTGAGTTCTTTAATTGCCGTTTTTTCTTGTTTTGTTAAGTTTGAGAATGGAACTTGAGCTTGGCATACAAATTTTGGTCATCCTACTTCGTATGTCATAAGGTTGTTCGGATAGAAGGATATATATTGTGGATTTCGAATTGGTGATTATTTCTTCTTTCGGGATTTTTGAAGATGCTACCGCAAAATTATGTCCTTTAGATAAGGACATAATTTTAAAGAAAAATAAGGACATAAGGACATACATTTTTTTTAAATACTTGATTAGCCAATCAGGTTGAACCAATCCCCACGATGAGGTGCTCTGAGCAATCGAAGGCTTCGCAGAGTTTATACATAAGCACAATATAACCTGATACCTCAGTTTCAGGTCAGCCCTAAAGAAGTAAACTGCAATGTTTACGAAACGTCGGCAAAATTCGTAGATTTTTACACGATCGGAACCCAAAATATCTCTTTTTATCAGAATAAATCATCGGGAAAGCATACAATCTATTATTAGGGGTCATCGGTTGCACTTTTATTGTTTGGAAAAAAACTGAGATCATTTCGACGCTCAATTAATAAAATATTTTTCAATTTTTTAAAATCTTTTTGAATGCAGTGAAAATCTTAAATAGCCCTCTCTTCTTTAGCCTTGCCGAGAATTGACGCCGCGCCGCATGTTCGTGCAGTAGGGCTGCGCGGGATGCGTGGGATCTGCGGCTGTTATTCAGACGGGCAGTTAGGCGTGAGCAAACAAAAGCGGAGCAGGCTATAATGAGTTTGTTGCCTTCCATCGTCAGCTTTGAAATCGGAGCTATAGAAGAGTTTCACTTTATTATATCAGAATTAATATACAAAAACAAAATTTTATTTTTAATAATCCTGGAAATCTAAAACTTTATAAAACTCTTTGAAAGCATAAAAATCACCCCGAATATAGATTTTATTTTTAATGTTTTGACATATTTTTCCTAAAACTTCTAACTATTTCCTAAGATGATTGAAAGCACTGTAAACAATTTTTATTAAACTTTCAAAATTCAAAATTGGCTAATTTTTGTCATTATTCCCGATAAAAATACATTCCAAATTTGCCAGAAATCATTCAAAGAAAAAATTATTTTTTACGACAGCAGCTGATCAAATAAAATACTGTCAGTGCGGACTCATTTGGTTCATATTTACTTGCTGATATTCATATTCAATGAATAACGAAGCAATACAAAAATTTAAGAAAACACGAAAATGAAAATCTCATGGAGAAACGCCGTTCTTGTTTGATATTTAGAGAGATTTTTGAAAAATTCCAAGTAACTGTGTTATTATAGCATTGAAGAAACATTTACGACTGATAATAATGATTCAGGAAATAATCAAATAGAGCTTGAAAATAATCAGAATTATTTTTGGAATTCAGAAAATTATACACTTTTGTAAATTTTGTAAATTTTAAGATTTTTCTAAAAAAAAAAATTATTTTACACATGAGAATTTTCGAACTAATAAATATTACTTTTTCAAAAAACATTTGACTATTTGACAGTACAATTTTATTTTCAATAAAATAGTTTAGTTTTTAATCATTTAGTGCTTTTTGACCTAGAAACAAGAATTTTCAAACAACGGAAATGTTTATTTCGGACTAAATCAGTTAATTTTCAAGCAAGTGGTTAACTTTTAAGCTATATTGTTGAAATTTTTAAAACAGAAATATTAATTTTTAAGAAATAAGATATTTTTTATTCAGGGTTCAATTTTAAGCTGAAAACGAATAATTGTTATCTAAATGTAAAATACTTAAAGCAGTCGAAACTTTTTATCTTAAAACCAAGGTGAAAAGTATTTTTAAACCAAAAAGACAAATATGCTAAAACATTGTGGAGTTTTCAAAATAAAAAGAGACATTTTGAAACAAAAATATAAAATTCATTTTGTCGGTTAAAAATTAAATTTCTTCTTGATACAAAAACGAATTTTAAGCTCAAAAATTGAATTTGTAACAAAAATTTGGAACTAAATATATAATAGTAGGCTTTTCAATGAAAAAGGATTAATATTTAACGAAAAATAGTTGGATCTTCTTATAGGTTTTGATGTATGTCAGAACGACAAAGATGAGAACCTCAAGCGTCCAGCAATTTGTTCACACGCCTCCACTTGAAATTTTCCGAGAGGAAATTCCAAGCGAAGGCCTAACGTGACAAATTGAGGATTCTTGAGCTTCCGCGACGAGTTTGCTTGCCCTCCTGTAAGCAATTACCATTGTCTCGGCACATCTGCCACCGGCCTGAGTAACGGGAAACGCCGAAAAGGTCCTCCGGCCGATGAAGATACTAGCCTGCCGTCATGTTTTCGTTCCGTGCGAAAACTTGACGACAGGCTTCAGTCACGTACGCCAGTTTTTCTCTCTTTTCCTCCCACGCGCGCTATTCCCTGTCCTTTATCGCTCACTTGCATCTTGCGTCCTCTCTACCTCTCCTTTTCTAGCGCACGGGCTGATACCGGGGATCTCAACCTGAACCTCGAGGCGCGGTGTTCGGATAATCATGAGTAAGAAAAAGAA
>NC_046658.1:151941765-151942928 GCF_010883055.1 Belonocnema kinseyi
AACTTCCGTTCCATTTATCGTAGCTTCATGATTCTTTCGGAATCATGAAGCTACGATCGAGTGTAAATAGCAGTTTTAATCACAAAAATTTTAAATAATCCCCGGTATTTTTAATTTCAAGTTAAAGATTATTAATTTTTAAGAATTTTCCGGTCGACGCTTGGAGACCGAGGTAGTGCGTGCGAGGCAGCGCTCCCCCACCGCTTGGTTGCGACTCCGTTGTCGGTCTCGCAGCCAATCGGCGGGCACGCCGCCGCTTCCACTGCTCTCAGCCAGCTTCACTCGCGTCTACCGGGAGACTGCGTAGCTTGTAAGAGACAGTTCTCATGGAGACTTGTACGAAGGCAGATCCGCTCTGTCTTCGAACCTTTGCCAATAAACCTCTACGCTAGCAATCGACGGAAGTTCTCTGATTCATCACCATCTACTAGGATCCTCCTCCTGCGCCTTACGCTCGTGGGGCACCCTCAGTGCAGTGCTCCCTCCGTGTTTCTTTCTTTCGGCCGTGAGTGTCATGATTTCGGATCATCGTTCGGACGACGGGTGACGCGCAAGTGTTTCGGGTAGTGAACAAAATAAGTTACAAGTGATTAGGTTAGCTAGGTGTAAAATAGGCATTGGGTGCTGGGGCTTATCCCTGACGTGCTCGTCTATTTTCCAGTGATTAGGTGGGTTTGCCGGTGCCGGGAGGAAACTCCCGCAGTGCTGAGTTCCCTTAGTTAGGACAGTTAGTGAGGGTCGCGGTGCTGGAGGAAAACCTCTGACGTGCCAGCTCCGACTCATTGTCACGTTAGGTGCCGCGCGCGAAGGATCCCGATTAACGTAGACCGGACACCCCTTATGACAACACAATAACCAAACCATAGCCGCACTCGGCGACCACTACTGTTACCCTTCCCTTTCATGGACGGTCTGACTGCGTGGCGAAAGTTGACAAGCGGGTGCACCTCCCGCCGTCCACCAGTCAGGCAAAACCGCCCCAGGGCATGCAGGCCCTCGACCGTTGGCTTGCCACGCGCCAACCACCCGGCCATACCGCCGCTACTTCGCGTGCCGCTCCGCGCCACTAAGCGCCGCCCCGTTCGCGCCCCGCGATTACAAACATTACTGCGCGGCCTAACGCAAGGAATCACCCTTGCCCACTCCACTCGGCTATTAAGCAT
>NC_046658.1:151942938-151959834 GCF_010883055.1 Belonocnema kinseyi
CCCCCCCACGCACTGTACTCCTACCATCCCACACACAAGTCTAACCTCCACTGGGATAGACGCCGGGGTAGAAGACAGTTTCTATAAATTCAGTTCTTCAGTTAGTTCTCGAACTTCGCCCTCGATAATATATTTATTTCGCTCTTCGCGCTTAATAATGTGTTAATATCACGCTACGCGCTCGACCTTTGTGCTTAGACTTTTAAACACTAACGGTGAAAGCATTGACAATATTATTTTGGTGATTGTGAATCCTCTTTTGTTAATGCTCCTTCGGCTTTAACGAACACATTGTCATCAGGTATTTCGTACTTCGCATTCAAGCTTATCCCTGAAATTTTATGTTATTCCCATAAATGTATATTATTATAATTCATAAGTTACATTGGCATTAAAACACACATAGCTTCATTGTCCTGTTTTTAAAAAATGCGAATTTAAGAAAAAAAGTGAATTTTTTTGTTCTTTTTTAAAATTTCGTAAATGCTTTAACTCTGGTAATTTTTTGTTTAATGAAAAAAGTCATCAGGATAAATTGTTTAACTTTTTAAATAATATAAACATCCGTACAAAAAAAATTTTGGAATTAAAATATAGTGGTCTTAAAAATATTAAAAATGCGGTCACTTTTGGAACTTTATATGAAAAATGATAGACACATTCGTAAAAACTTGTTTTGCGGATTCAGGGGACCTCAAAACGTCTGATGAGAATGTAAAAATTAATTAATTTGTCATGAATAATTTTTTGATATTTCTGTTTTTTGCTTTTAATCGTAAAAATAGCATTGAAAACATAAAATATTAAATTTTTTGAACCCAACACACGAAACCAAAAAGAAATAAATAGATAAAAGTTGTGATAAAAATGCGTATTGTATTTTTCATAGTTCGGCTGTAAAATGTAATTTTTCGATTTTTCATCATTTTGTATGCTTTCTAAACTTAAATTTTTTATTTTTGAGGAAAATTTAAAAAGTTGTTGTGATAATCCTGTAGGACATTAAAAAAGAAACATTTTTCTTCTCCTGATTTTTTTTATCTTGCGTTATTTGGCTTAAAATGTTCATTTTTGTATTTTTTTTGGTATTTCGTAAATGCTATAACTCTGCGGTAATTTTTGATTTTATGAAAAAAGTGATGAAAAAAAATTGCTTGACTTTTTGAATACTACGAATAACGGTACAGAGACATTTTAAATTTCCCAAAAAAAGTGGTCTCAAAAATATTTAAATTGTGCCCACTTTTTGAATTTTTATCTAAAATGGCTGCATAAAAAAATTGACCTTTAGTTTAGGACCCTTAGCAAGTGTACTAAAGGCTAATTTGATAGACTAATTTTTTTAAAAAGTTATCGCGCTCACAGAAAGACGTACTGACAGATATACAGACGGGCAGACACATTCGTAAAAACCTGTTTTTCGGATTCAGGGGTCTCAAAACGTGGACATTTGACAAAAAGGGGGGGGGGGTCAAATTTCACGCAAAGCTTATACCTTCTCTGATGAAAATGTAAAAAGTATTTTTTTTATAAAAGAGAAAAAGAGGGTAAAATGAGAAAGAAACTAAGTCTGTACTGAGATGCTTAATTTATTGAATAAAACTATCAAGCAATAAGATGTTCAATAAAGCAATGCAAAAGAAATGAAGTCTTTATTTAGATGCCTAATTGTCACGATAAAATTATTAATATTCATTTCGTCAAGCAATTACAAGAAAAGAGATAATTTTAAGTTAAAAAGTTGAAATATCAAATTCAAATGGTTAAATTTTTTAATATTTAGATAGCGATAAATCTTTAAAAGTTTTAATGATGTTTTTTTTATGATTGATGTTTTTAATGATTTGCTGATATTTTTATGATGTTTTTATGATGTTTTTATAATATTTTTATGCCTGTTTTTCTGGTCTTGACTTTTTCATATTCCAGTGGGTACAAAATTTGGCGATGCCTTAACGACATCGTTACGACATTTTCACGACATCTTTACGATATCCTATGTCCATGTCGTTTTGGTGTCTTTGGTGACATCGTCAGATCATACGACTTATTTACAATATCGTAAAGACACCTTAACGACATGGACATAGGATGTCGCAAAGTTGTCGTATAGATGTCGTAACGATATCGTAAAGACGTCGCCAAACTTTGTGCCTACAGGGATGGTTCGTTATTTGGTGTCAAAATTTCATTTTCGTTTATTTGCTCTGAATTCGGCGCATAAAATTATGCATGAGAAAGCAGACTTTACTTCAATATTGAGCTAATGTTTATCTTATCAAATAAACTTGTTTCCGGGTGTATATTCGGCTTCTAAAGTTGCAAGGTGAAACACGTACGAGGAATGGATCATTGAATAAATAACGTGATTGCGACTCAAATTTCTCATCTTACTAAATGACTAAATCCCACCAATAAGATCCATCTGGGTTACGAACTGTAATCGGAAAGGGGAAAATACAAATAATCCAAAATATTATATATACGCAACACATCAGAATATTCATCAGTCAAAATGATTTTAAATTTCTTAGGTAATAAATTTCTCCTGCATCTGATGAAAGTCAGAATGCGGTTTGTGCTTTCCATCGCCCTGCTGGTTCTAAATTCGATTGTCAAGTGCACAATAAATTAATAAAAATTGCATCTTTAAAATTACCAATCTTTATCATCTTAGTCTAGAAAGTCCTACCTCCATTTTCGATCTAATAAGTCATTTTGGGTCCCTGTGACCCTATGTACCCAGTGGGCACAAATTTTCTAGACGTCTTTACGACATCATTACGACAACTTTACGACATCCTATATCCATGTCGTTAAGGTGTCTTTACGATATCTTAAATAAGTCGCATGATCTGACGATGTCTTAACGATATCGCAAAACCGAAACAACATTGACATGGTAAAGATGTCGTAAAGATGTCGTAACGATGTCGTAAAGACGTCATAAAATTTTGTGCTCACTGGGTAATAAATGGACCATATAACATATACGTGCATATACAAGGATGGCCATTTTAACGGAAAACAAATTTTCCGGTAATTTCCTTTGTTAAGCATCCTTCCATTTGAAGGAATCAAAACTAAACTAAAAATTGAAGCAATAAAATTGAAACTCCTCAATTTCAAAATTTTAAAACTATAGTTTTAAAACTGTTTATCACAAAAAATTGTATTTGAATGCTCAGTAATTCACACGTAACTGAAACAATGAAAATTGAAAAATTGTATTTTTTAACTGAACACTTTGTACACTAGAAGACAGTATATTTCCCTTTTAAATAGTTAAAACATCCTTGAAAAGGTTTACAATTTCATTTCCAAATTTTGAGAATCTACAGGGAAATTTATAGATCTTTAGAAGAAATATCTGTTCAAGTTCGATTTTAACAGCTTTCAAAATAATAAGTTGTAATTTTATCTCTTTCAATTATGATACCATTCACTTTACTATGCGTAATTGAAAACTTTTAATTAAAAAATTTTCTATTTTCTGAACAATTTTCAAAAATAATTCAAAATTCAAAAAAAATGTAAAACAACCGGTAGACTTCTCGAGATTTGGAAATAAACTTCTACAGCTTTTCAAGGATGTTTTAACTATTTGAAATTAAAATAGTTTAACTTCTAATGTAGGAAGTGTTCAGTTAAAAGAAATCCTTTTATCAATTTTTAATACTTCCAGCTTAAATTTGCTGAAAATAATAAAATATTATATTAACAATTTTAAAGTTTATTGATTGATTTTTTAATATAGCGCTTGGACAATGATATCGGGGATTTATATTTTTGAAATTAAATCTGAATCCTTGAACTCTATGCTTGATCAAAATTCTAAATTTGCAGTTTATCTGAATTTCATTAAACATTTTTTTCTAAGAAAGTGTTGCTACTTTCTATTTTATATGTGCGAACTATGGAGCATTAGGATACAATTTTTTTTAATTGATCAATTTTGAAACGTCAATTGAGAAAGTTAAAAAGGGTCAAGGTTAACCCCAAAGCGGCTTCATCAGAGGACTGCAGTGTATTTTTAAAGTTTAAAAATTTTTTTTAAATAATACAGTAGATTCTCTTGAAGCCCCTACTTTTTTGTTCTTCTAAATACTTTTGAAAAGTTTGTACTAATACCAGAAAGGAATCTTATCACTATAATGTAGGCTAAAGCATTCTTGAGCACAGACAATTTTTGCGATCTAAAAATCTGATTAAAAATTTTTTTTAAATAATCACAATGCCAGAACCTTGTACAGGTGATTGTAAGTAGTAAGGTTAAAAATAAGTCTAAAAATAGTTCTCGTTTTCAATTTTGAGCCGTGATTTGTGCAAATATGTGTTGCTTTAATTGAAAATTCTACTACTTGGTTAAAGGTTACCAACTTTGTTGGCATTTTTGAAAATATATTTTTTTAAATTTTAAGTGAATGTTTTTCTTGTCCTGTTCTTTTGCTTTGTCTTTCATCATTGACGAAAAAAAATTTTTAAATAAATTTTTAGAAAAAAAATTCTCCCTATCTCAAAAATGGTTTAGCTCGCATGATGCTAATAAGATTCCTTTCTTCTATTAGCAGAAATTGAAAAAAAATATAAAGGTGGGATTTTCCAGCTAATTCTTTTCAATTATTTCTTTGAATTTTGAAAAAAATATTTTGGGAATTATATTTTGTGGAATTTAGTGGAGTTTCCTCAATTTGTTTTGAATTCTTTTAAATCTATTAAATCTCTGGGGTTTTCCTGTAAATTATTCTTTATTATCAACTTCATTATTAAAGTATTAGTTTTAAAAAATTTAGCGAAAATTTTAAAGGTGAAGGTTTTGAGAAAATCAATCTTTAGTATTTTCACAAAAACCGCAGCCATTTCGTCAATTTTAAATATTTTTTCTATGTCCAACATCTTATGAAGGAAGATGATGAACGCTATGAGAAGCATGAAAGAAAGTAATAAATAACAAAGTAAAAAATTCAAACAAGCGTAATTTTATAGAATATTTTTTTCGCAAATTGGAAAAAACGTTAAATCAGCTTGTCACATTTCACGACCTTTTCTTATCAGCTCCAGTAATAAGAATTTAATTCTAATAAACTGTTATTTTTTCTTGCAGAATTAAGCTTGCAAGGTGGGAAATTTAGTAGAAGTGTTGATCCCTTGCTCATCCCAAGTAAGTAATTATTTTTAAGTCAATCTTTACAGGTGCGTTAATAATGAAAGTAAAAATTTTCTAATATTTTTGAAGTTCCTTTAAATTTATTACCATAATTAATTTTTGTTCTAAACCGGAACGGCCATTGAAAATTCAACAGTTTGTTTTCAATTTTTTTCTTCGTTGACTGAAAATCTTTCTTTATTAATATTTAAACTATTTAACAAAAAATTCGTCTTGTTAGTTCTAAAATTTATATTTTTAATTATGTGAATTTCATTAACAGTTTTATTGAAAATTTGTTGTTTTTTTAAAATTAATTCAACTGCTTTCAAATTGTCATTAAAATATTTTTTGGTAGAAATATCAACTATTATATTTTACGATCAGAATCAACTACTTTGGTTAAGCTAATACTCTAATTTTCTTACAAATTGTTGATTTTTTAAATAAAAAAACCAAAAGATATGATCTGTCAAACAAATAAGATTTTTTATAAAACAAAGAAAAAATATTTTAACCTGACAGTTGCATCTTTCTAAAAAATATGGCATTTATAATTAATTAATTATAATAATAGGCAAAATTATAAGTTAGCATTAGAGGTTTCAATAAACTAATTTAAAAAACTTTTTTGAAATAAATACTCAATTAAACGTCAAGCGTTAAGCTTAGAAGCAATATTTTTAATATTAATAAATTAAATCTAAAAATATCTTGTTATTTTATTGAGCAAAATGTTAATAAGTTGATATGAATTTCATTTAAAAACAGAGAAAAATAAAATCCTCATGATTTATAACAATCCATTTTGTAATGTATTATATAATTGTTAGTTATTTGTACCGTTTTATTTCGATAAAACCGATTGGATTTTCCCTACCCCAGTATTGGCTTCTTTGGTGTCTGACTTAAGGATACGCCTCAAAATTCGTGTCCCTCTAAAGAGCGATCTGACTATCTTAAATAATATTTATTTATATTAATCAATTATAAAATCTATAATGTATTTTTTATCTAATCGATCAAATAATGTCTTAGCCACTTATTATAACGGTTTTTCTATCAAAAATTTAATTCTCTCTTTTAAAATGGTCTTTATGTGGATTAGCTTTTCATATCTGTCCCAGTAATCTTCAGTTTACATTCAATTATCATCACCTTTCAATTTACAATTGATTCCACTTCAAGGGATGACAAATATTTGTTTATAAATTAAATGTATATACAGACATTTTAATGTCTTATTGCACTTTATTGTGAATAATCTAGAAAAAAAGAGCTGCAAATCCTAATTTTACAATACTGACTAACAGATATTTTGCCAGGGTCATTAAATTCCTTTTTTTTTACCTACTAGATTTACCTGATACACCTCTACTAAACGAATATTACGGCATCATTGTTGAAAAAAGCTTCGCCGTTGTAAATATTCACGGTAGGCCCTATTATTATCAAGGAGCAATTTATGAAAAGGCTAGTCAAAACTGGGATTCTTGGACAAGCAATAAAGTAAAACCACGTTACGGAGAAGATCTCTTGTATATGGCAGTGCTTTGGCATCACGAGGATATAGTTTATAGGAATGAATTCGCTGGAAAACTCAAAAGATACGTTCCGGAAAAAATGAAAATTCATGCGGATGAGCGCTCTTTTGTTTTTATAAGAGCCAGTAATCAGATTTTTTACACAGTCCTATCAAGAAATGAAAGTACGGGCAAATTCCTTAGTAAAGTCTTTGTATTGGATGAATATAGTCCAAATCATTATGATATATTTTTCGGTGCGCTAAAGGTATGGAACCCAGAATATCCTGTGCCTGACTGGTTTCTAGAAGTAGAACACCAATTTTCAAGAGGATGAAGAGTGCTCCAGTAAATCTACTCTCTAAATTTCTTGGAGTGATGTAGCACTCCAATGGTGTTATTCTGCACTCCAATTTGAAGACAGAAGTGAGCTTCTCCCTTTGGAGTGGAGCGTGACTTTTCTTTGGAGCGGAGAGCGACTCCCGTACTTGGAGCGGCTGGACACACCAAATGGGGCGATCGATCGCTCCAAAGGGGGCGAATACTGACACCGTTGGAGCGATCGTGTATATTCAACTGGGAGTGAGTTGCGTGATTCCTGCTGTTGGAGTCATAAAGCTGACGTCATTGAAGCGGTATTTTGAGTTCATTAAGGAGTTAAATTTCGCTCCCAATGGGCTCAATTATTTTTAAAGGAATTACATGGAAAGGATATATATATATAAAACGTTAAATATATTATATAAGAGATCTTAGAATTTAACAGTATAAACGTAAAAGCAATTATTATTATTAATATTATTATTATAATAAAGAAGTTATTAATTAAACATAAATAAAATCAGAAAAAATCTATATAATAAAACAATGGACGATTAAAAAGAAAAGTTGGTTAAATGTCTCTCTGCCAACACTGTTGAGTAGAAGCGACAGTAGCGAGATACATTAAAGCACTTCACACATCCATAGTAGGTTCGCTGATGTTCATTCTGAAAAATAGTATATATTAGTTTTCATGTTCGAAATATTTAAAAATCAGATCTTTCTGGCACAAATTGTTCTTATATATGTATAACTATGTGCTTAAAGAATTTTTCGAATCATCTATTTAATATAGGACTAAAACCAGAATAAAAATTGATTTTTAGGACAGCGGTATAACACTCTACAGCAAAGTTATTAATCACTAAATAATATTATTATTTTTCAAATGTAATATTTGAATTTTCAAAAAACAAGACACTTCTCGCCCTTGGAAACTAATTTCTTTATTTGAAAATTTGAGTATTTAATTTTTCCTTGAAGAATTATCTTCGTTGTTTGAAAATTTAACTGCTTCGTTGAAATTCGACGTATTCAAGTTTAAACTTAAACTATTTTGTTTGAAATTCGTGTATTTTATTTAATTTCAGTATTTACGGTACATGAAAATCAATTTTTTTGGTTAAAGCTTAACCTCTTTAGTTCAAAAATTAACTATCTCAGCTAAAGTTTCATAATTTTAGATGAAAATACGTCGTTTTTTTCAGTAAATTCTATTATTAAATGCAAAGAATAATCATACCCGTTACTAATTCGCAACTAATTCGTAAACAAAGATAAATCTTTAACCAAGAAGATGGATTTTTAACCACGAACAAGACTCAATTTAAATAAAATATACAAAATTGAAATTAAATATTTGTCCTTTGGTCCTAAAAAGGCTAATTTTCAACCAAACAGTCACAAACATTACAAAAATGCAGTACTTCTATTTTCAGATAAAGAAATTAATTTTCTAACCAATACGCACTTTCTTAGAAGTTTAGATTTTTAAATGGAATGATTCGGTAACTGCAAGCATTATCTTACACACATAAATAATATAAATAATATAAGTAGCGAACCTTGTAATGAGTTAATGGCGTCCACGTAGACTCCCTTCGACTGCAGGAAATCCGCTAATTCGTCAAGAGTTTTCAAAGATTCCTGAAGAAAGAAGTTTTTAATCAATTATTGATGCATATTTTGTATTTTATAAATAAATAGCCCTACACTTTGCAGACATCTTATGTTCTTTAAAACATCTTTTATACTACACGCGTTCGGATTCGGGACTCCGAAAACTCTCAAAAGCAACAGCTCTTATGATTTCTGAAATAAAGTCTCAAAAGTGATTCCTATTATTTTGGACTTTCACATGACCATAAGTTGAATCATACGAATTAAAAGCCACTTGCCATAAGAAAATCTGATGTACTCGTTGATTCACAAAACACTAAAATACTGTCACTTTTCCAAATTCACTGCTTGACGCGTCACCTACTACCACGAAAACTAGAATGAAAATGGAAAAGTACGCCAAAACGACGCTATCCTGTCTGCTACCTGCTACTCCTACCCCCACCCGCCATCACTCCGCTTCTATCACACTGCACCGCGCTAGCTGGAGGCACCTCACGCTCTCGTTGGAGTGATTCGCATGATCACTCCTCTTTGGCGTCAAAAAAGGAACTGTAGGAGTTGGAGTGAACCGATTATGACTGTAATTGGGAGCGAACATGTAACTCCCATGGAGGAGTCAAGCTTCTGATTCCAACGGACAGACATTATGGCTCCATCGTAGTTGATATAGCAGTCGCTCCAGAGTTGAAGTTTAATTTTCGCTCCAAGAAATTTAGAGAGCAAAAAGAAAAATTTCAAATAAAATTTGAGAGTTTTCAAAATAAGAAAAGACCTTTTAAAACCAAAATATAACGTTCATTTTTCAGTTATAAATTTAGTTTCTTCCCATACAAAAACGAATTTTACGTTCAAAAATTGAATTTGTAACCAAAATTTGGAACTAAATAAATGATAGTAGGCCTTTGAATGGAAAAGGATTAATATTTAACGTAAAATAAATGGATTTTATTATTGGGTTCTATAAATTCAGTTCGTACAGTCTGTATTCAGCTGCTAAGAAATTTAAGTCTTTATTTATATGCTTAACTGGCACCATAAAATGATTGATACTCATTTTTTCAAGCAATTACCAGAAAAGAAATAATTTTAAGTTAAAAAGTGAAAATGTCAAATTTACATGGTTGGATTTCTTAATATTTACTTAACGATGAATCTATAACAAAAAAAGTAAATTTTTAACATACAAGTTCCTTTATTTGTAACATTTTCTTTTACTTCACATTTCATTAATTTTTGTCTGATAAAAGTGTGAATTTTGAATTTTTTATGAAAATTTAAAACGTTTCTATGATTATATTGAAGAGATTTTAAAACTCACTATTTTTCTTCATATCGTCTATTATTTGGTAAACAATTTTCATTTTCGTTCATTTTTTCTGAATTCAGGACATAAAAGTATTCATGAGAAAGCAAACTTTACTACAATTTTGAGTTACTGTTTTTCTTATTAACAAAACTTGTTTCCGGATATATCCAGCTTCTAAAGTTGCAAGGTGAAACACGTGCGAGGACTGGATCATCGAACAAATAACGTGATGCTGACTAACATTTGCCATATAATTAAATGTGGAACGGAATCGGAAAGGGGAAAATGCACCTATTCCAAAATATTATATATATGCAACACATCAGAATATTTATCAGTCAAGATGATTTTAAATTTGTTTGGTAATAAATTTTTTCTGCATCTGCTGCAAGTCAGAATGCGTTTCGTTCTTTCAACCACCCTGATGGTTCTCAATTCGATTGGTAAGTGCACAATAAATTAATAAAAATTGCATCTTTAAAATTACCAATCTTCACCATCTTAAGCCTCGTGTTGCCACCCAAAAAACTCACAGCGTCTGCCACCCGGGTACCTGGGTACCCCGCCAACTACTGAAACAGATATAAAACGCGCGCAGCTACATCGCAAATTTCATGTTTCCAAAGAGGGTCGGTATTACGTCCAAAAATTTAAGAAAATTTAATTGAAAATGTATATATTTTGTTATTTTTAATTAAATTAACCATATTTACTGCATATACTATTATAAAAAACTTTATTTTTATGATATACTGTATAAAAATCATGCTTTTTCTGTCGGGGTACCTGGGTACCCGGGTGGCTCCACCGTGCTTTTTTTTTAATTGCAAGATATTTCAAGCTAAAAAATTTCTAAATATATATAAAACGCAAATTCCGATAGAGAATAAGTTAAATCCTGCTGATTCTAAAAGAATTCGGCCTATCTTTATTAGAAAAAAAGTTATTTAACAAAACGTATGCAGATAGGTACCCGGGTACCCGGTGGCAACATAAGGGTTAATCCAGAAATTCATAATTCCATTTTCGATCTAATAAATCATTCTGGGTCACTATGACCCTGCATAATTTTTGATGAGGTGCTTTTAAAAAACTATGTATCCAAAAAATCCACAAAATTTTTTAACTAAAGTTCAAACATAGGAAAATATATTCCAGTAATAGGAAGTTGCTATGTTCATTATTTGTATTTTTTTTAAATCGGTATAAATGGTTTGAGTTATGAGGCAAGAAGAATTTTTTTCCAGGAAAATCAAATTTTTTATTCTTTTCGTGTTACAAAATATTGGCGAAAAATTTCAAGGTTATTTTCTCAGAAAACCGACTTTGAATTTTTTTAATTAAAGTACGCATCACTTCTTAGAAAATGTATTTCATTTTATTTTATTATTTTTTTGTTCCTAGGAAAATATATTCCAGTAATAGGAAGTTGCTACGTTCATTATTTGTATTTTTTTTTAAATCGGTATAAATGGTTTTTCTTTTTTAAGTCATTTTTATAAAAAAAAATCATAACTTTTTATATCCTGAAGAGTTTGAGCTGTTAATATACAGCTTTACTGTAAAAATATTATACTTAAGCTTACAAATTAGTTTATAAATGGACCATTAAAATAGGTATTTATTTTACATACTGGAAAAGGGCCTTTATTAAAATGACAAACAAGGCATTTTCATAGAAAAAACCATATTTTATTAATTAATCGATAAATTCGATATTTATTGATAATTATCAACTTAAAATTAAAGCAATGAAATTGATACTCTTTAATTTTAAAATTTTAAAATTGTAGTTTCAAATTAAATAATCAAAACAATAAACTTGAAAATTTTCAAAATTATATTATTTTCAGCAATTTTAAGCTGAAAACATTGAAAATTCAAAAATTAAATTTTTTAACTTAACACTTCGTACATAAGAAGTTAATCTATTTCCCTTTTAAATAGTGAAAACATCCTTGAAAAGCTTTAAAATTTTATTTATAAATCCTGAGTATCTATCGGGAAATTTAGAGAGCTTCAGAGGAAAAATGTGTACAAGTTCGATTTTCACATCTTTTAAAATAATAAGTTGTAATTTCATTTCTTTCAATTATGATACCATTTACTTTAAAATGCGTAATTCAAAACTCTCTTAATTTAAAAATTTTAGATTTTAGATTTCTATTTTTAGGCTGATATTTTTCATTAAAGAATTTAAAAATGCAGAATTGAAGACTCGATCAGTTAAAAATTGAAAACTTTTCAAGTGAAAAATTCTTGATAAAAAACATTTATTTTTTACCATTTATTACTTATTAAGATATCAAGATTTAGAAACAAAATTGCAAAGCTTTTTAAAGATGTTTTAACTGTTTGAAATAAAAATAGTTTAACGTCTAATGTACGAATTATTTAGTTAAAAGAAATCGTTTTATCAATTTTTAATGTTTCCAGCTTAAAGTTGAAAATAATAAAATGTTATATTAACAATATTTAATAAACAATTTTGAAACGTCAATTTCAAAAGTTAAAAAAGATAAAGGGTAACCACAAAGCGGCTTCTTCAGTGGAGTGCAGTGTATTTTTTAAGTTTTTAAAATTTGAACAAAATAATACAGAAGATTTTCTTGAAAACCCCGCCTTTTTGTTCTTCTAAATACTTTTGAAAAGTTTGTAATGATGTCAGGAAGACATTTTATCAGTATCATGTAGGCTAAAATATTATTGAGCACGGAAAATTTGTGCGCCCTAAAAATCTTATTTTTTAAATTTAAAAAATATTTACAATGCCAGAACCTTGTACTTCAAGGTGATGTACATGATGCTAATAAGATTTCTTTCTTCTATTAGCAGAAATTGCGAAAAAAGATGCGAAAAATATAAGGGTGGGGTTTTCCAGAAAATTCTTTTTAATTATTTCTTTACAATTTGAAATTATGAAGAAAATATGTATTTTCTGGAAACCCCTGTCTTTTTACACTTTCAAGAATGTTTAGAAATTTCTGCTAATAAAACACCACGCCGGCTGAAAGAGTTATGAGGCAAGAAGAATTTTTTTCCAGGAAAATCAAATTTTTTATTCTTTTCGTGTTAAAAAATATTGGCGAAAAATTTCAAGGTTATTTTCTCAGAAAACCGACTTTGAATTTTTTAAATTAAAGTACGCATCACTTCTTAGAAAATGTATTTCATTTTATTTTATTATTTTTTTGTTCGAAAAAAAAACAACATATTCCGTCCCCGACAGATTTAGCAATTTCAGATCTGCAATTCGGTCCTAATCTTTTTGTGTCAGTCAAAAATGTAGACAATTGACAATGTAGACTCTTGGTAGACAATTTCCGGTTTCTATTGAAAGTTTCTCTGCGTAGTTGCAAACTTGAATATTTTATAAAAACTTCTTCCTTTTTATCAGAAAATTCATCTCTGTTGTTAAGCATTTTTCTAGTTGCAGGAAAAAGTTTTTACTTTTAAAATTCACCCTTTTTGCAATAAAAAAAAGATTAATTGGCAAATGTTTTTTATGCCCTGGAAAACTTAAAACTTTTGGCGTGGCCTCTAAACACAAAAACAAATTTATAGTCATTTCTCAAGTATAAAAAAAATTGTAAGGTCATTGATACTAATTAGTTTAAATACAAAAACGATTAAAATGGAGAAATATTTATTTTTATTTCCATTGTTAAAATCTTCTCTTAAATTTTGTGAAATTCACTGGAGTTTCTTCAATTTGTTTTCAATTCTTTCAAATCGATTAAATCTATAAAATGGGGATGAAATTTGTTGTTTTCAGGGGAAACTAGGAAGCACGTATTTGTCCTAGTTGAAAGAAGAATTGTTTCTAAAAAGTAACACGTTTATAAATTTAAGAGAAAAATTAAAAAATTAAATTAAATAAGAATTCTTTGTGCCACAAAAATGGTTAAGCTTTTATGATACTGCTAAAATGCCTTTCTGGTAGTAGTAGAAACGTTTCAAACATATTTAGAAAAATACAAAAGGTGGAGTTTTCCTGTAAAAATTTTATAATGTTTAAAAAATTTAAAAAGATATCAAAATATGAGAACCAAAAAGAAAGTAATAAATACCTTAATTAGATCAAAAGTGATGGAGGTTTAGAGAAAAAAATTGTACTTTTTGAAAAGCAAAGGAAAAAGTTTAAATAAACGCAATTTTATTGAAGATTTTTTCTCCAAATTGGAAAAATATGTATCGCCTAATTAAAATAAAACAAACATATTTCGTCCCTAAAAGATTCTGAAATTTTAAGTGCATGGTTTGGCTATTTTATGTTTTTTTTTTTTGTTAAAATTACATCGAAATTTTTCACAGAAGTAGAGAAAGAAATAGGTGGGGGAGGGGGCAACAACAACAACAACAATTTTTTCAGGGAGCCACAAATCCCACGTTAAATCAGCTTGACGCATTTCACGACCTCTTTTTATTAGTTTCAGTATTAAGAATCAAATTCTGATCAACTGTTTTTTTTTCTTGCAGAATTAAGCTTGCAAGGTGGGAAATTTAGTAGAAGTGTTGATCCCTTGCTCATCCCAAGTAAGTAATTATTTTCAAGTCAATCGTTACAGGTGCGTTAATAATGAAAGTAAAAATTTTCTAGTATTTTTGAAGTTCTTTTGAATTTATTACCATAATTTGTTTTTATTCTAAACCGGAACGGCCATTGAAAATTCAACAGTTTGGTTGCAATATTTTCTTTCTAAACTGAAAAATCTTTTTTCATTCATATTGAAACTATTTTATTAAAAATTTGTCTTTTTGTTTCTAATATTTGTATTTTCAATTATTTAAAATTCATTGAAACTTTTATTGAAAATTCGTTTTTTTTTTAAATTAATTCAACTGCTTTCAAATTATGATTAAAATATTTTATGGTAGAAATATCAACTATTATATTTTTTGATCAGAATTCACCCTTTTTTTGTTCACCTAATACTTCAATTTTCTAACCAATTGTTCAATTTTAAAATAAAAAATAATAATTTTTTAACAAAAAGATTAATTCTAATCAAAAAGATGGATTTAAAAAAAATAGTTCAAATATTAATAAAAAATATTTTTCAGTCAACGAAATTGTCAACCAAATAATGAAATTTTTAACCAAAAAATAATTGAATTTGTTTAAATATTTTTTCAATTTATGTAATAATTTTAATTGAGGTGAATTCTATATACAAATTTACGAATAAAAGTTAAATTTTCAAGTAAATGAATAATATTAATCTTATGAATTTTTCTCACATTTAATATTAATCTACAATACTAAATGTTAATGCATACTTTCTAATTCGATAAAAAATTAAATCTATCAATTACTATTAAATTACTTACCTGAGAAATTGGCAAAATTTGAAGTTAGAATTAGAGATTTAATAATCTAATTTGAAAAATTTTTTTGGAAGAAACACTCAATTAAACGTTAAGCTTTGAGCTTAGAAGCAATATTTTCAATATTAATAAATTCAATTTAATAATATCTTGTTATTTTGTTAAGCAAAATTTTAATAAGTTGATATTAATATGATTCAAAAACAGGGAAAAATAAATTCCTTACGATTTATAACAATCCATTCATGCTTTTTAATGTATTGTATAGTTGTTAGTTATTTGTACCATTTTATTTTGATAAAACCCATTGGAAATTCCTTGTCCCAGTATGGGCTTCTTTGGTGTCCCCTTAGGGATGTGCTTCAAAATTCGTGTCCCACTAATAAACGATCTGACAACCTTAAAAAATATTTATTTATATTAATGAATTATAAAATCTATAATGTATTTTAGCCACTTATTATAACGGTTTTTCTACCAAAAATGTAATTCTCTCTTTTAAAATGGTCTTTATGCGGATTAGCTTTTCCTATCTGTCCCAGTAATCTTCAGTTTACATTCAATTATCCTCACCGTTCAATTTACAATTGATTTCACTTCAAGGGATGACAAATATTTATTCATAAATTAAATGTATATACAGACATTTTAATTTCTTATTGAACTTTATTGTGAATAATCTGCAAAAAAATATCTGCAAATCCCAATTTTACAATACACGCTAAAAGACATTTTCCCAGTGTAATTAAATTCTTAATTTTTTTTATCTACTAGATCTACCTGACACACCCCTACTAAACGAATATTACGATAGCATTGTCAAAAAAAGCTTCGCCGTTATAAATATTCACGGTAGGCCCTATTATTATCAAGGAACAATTTCTGAAAAGTCGAGTCAAAAATGGGATTCTTGGCCAAGCAATAAAGTAAGACCACGTTACGGAGATGATCGCTTGTATATGGCAGTAGTTTGGCATCACGAGGATATGGCGTATAGGAATGAATTCGCTGGAAAACTCAAACAATACGTTCCGGAAAAAATGAAAGTTCATGCGGATGAGCGCTCTTTCGTTTTCATAAGAGGCATTAATCATATTTTTTACACAGTCCTATCAAGAAATGAAAGGACGGGCAAATTCCTTAGTGAAGTCTTTGTATTGGATAAATATGGTCCAAATCACTATGACATATTTTTTGGTGCTCTAAAGGTTTGGAATCCAGAATATCTTGTGCCTGACTGGTTTCTAGAAGTAGAACGCCAATTTTCAATAGGATGAAGAGTGCTGTATTACGTCACAGATTATTATGATAGCAGGGACTATTGCTCGAGGAAAGCTACCCTTTTTAAAATTTCAAGTCGTGATTACTAGATCACATTATTGCTGTACTTATAAATAAGTTTTTAAAGACTAATATAGTTAAATGTGTTCCAGAACCTATTTTGTTTCATTTCGATAAAGCACTTTTCGTAAAAGGCAACCTATTTAATTCTCCATGATTTCACTTACAGCTCATTTTTAGTGAAACTACTGTCACGGCCTGCGAGCTTTATATACGAGGGTGGATTGATAAGTTTC
This sequence comes from Belonocnema kinseyi, assembly GCF_010883055.1. Classification (NCBI taxonomy): domain Eukaryota; kingdom Metazoa; phylum Arthropoda; class Insecta; order Hymenoptera; family Cynipidae; genus Belonocnema; species Belonocnema kinseyi. Next base: position 151,959,763 of record NC_046658.1, read on the forward strand.
CGGCCTGACCAAGAGATGGCGCCACTAGGCCTACCTTGAGGTGGCGTTCTATAGTACCATCCTTAGATAGCT
>NC_046658.1:151959934-151968835 GCF_010883055.1 Belonocnema kinseyi
CAGCCTTGGAGGAGATTATGTTGAGAAATAAAAAAAAAAAATTCTTAAAAACGTTGTTTTTCTTGGTCAGGCCGGAAACTTATCAATCCACCCTCGTACATAATATTTACTTATTTATAATAATAATCAATTGTTAATATCAATTATAAAAGATACTCAGCACCTATAAATTTTCGTTGCCATAAAATAATTCTTCGAATATATTCTCTGAGGAACACTTATCGATTAGTAAAGGGTTATCCGAAACACCCTACCATACCGACCATAGATACATAAACCATTTTATATTATATATCCGAAGACTCAGTTATTTATAAATTGATCTTTTATTATCTCTTATTATTAATCAACATGGTCAATTATTAGTAATTAGTATTGTCACAAGCATTTAATACTTATATTCTGAATCATATTATACATTCTATGTTAAATTCTAAGAAATACCAAGTAATACCAATGTGAGTCATATGAATGTGCGGTCATTGACGTCATAACCAATCAAAAGGAAGCAAGCCCCACGAAAGAACACGCGAGGCCCATCTACTGTGACCCAATTGGTGAAAAGACAATAAACGTCATAATGATATGTGGTCTTCGACTACCCCTCAAGAGAATGCATTGCAAATACCGTCGTGTGGCCTCCCACCTACGCAATATTCCAAGATCTGTGTCATCATGCCATAAATCAGTGTCAGAAAATGGTCCACCAAGGTATTATTTTTCCTCCCCTGATCAGATTTCTTCCTGTATATACCCACGTCTTGAAGGGTTAAGACAAGTTTATTTCTACCATCGAACCGCTGCCCAACAAATCTCCGGAAGTTTATAAACAGTTTATTTATATTGTCGAATCTCTCCCCAAGAAAAACACCATCAACCTATTGTAAACTTATACAATAGGAAAGGAAAGGAGATCGACTAACTCTAGGAACCGAGTCCCTGATCAGGATTCTTGAACTTTAAGAAAGGGCATTATTCCAAGCGGGAATAAAATCAAAATCTTTGGAAAGTTTTCGAAAATATTATTGCTATCCTTTATTTCTTTTTTAATATTATTTAAAAACTGGTCACTAAAGTCTTTTCCTTTTTTTAAAGAGTGGACACTGAGACGAAGTTTCTCAAAATATTCTGGCAGTTCCATGCTGCATATGTCGAATCAAATAAAAACCAATCACAGATATCGCACATGTAACTTGATTTTAATAAATTATAATTGTATATCTTAAACCGTTCTAAATCAATTATTCATTTATCTCAACCTTTCGTTTTGCGTGTACCTCAATCCATGTTTTCTAACTTTAAACAAAATTAAAATCAAAAAAGAAGGAAGTAGCGTAAGTTTAGCTATAATTATTTTATAGCAGGGTAAGTGGATATCATCTGAGACGTAACACTACAGTACGTTTTTTTTCGATTGAGATATAGTAAATATGCTGTTTAAATGAAGAGTTGCAGTGCATACGCATATAACCGACATTTCTACTAACAAATAATTTTTTTCAACGGAAATTATAGAAAAATTAAGTAGATATTGTTAAAGGATTGTTTTGAAATCTCACTTGTATCGTATAAATAAAAATATAAAAATTTAAGACATTTAAATGAGATTTAAATTAAATATAAAATCCCTTTTTGAACTTCCAATAATCAAGTTATGTGAAGAATTCCTGAAAAGAATACTATATAAATATAAATACTACATAAACTTACAAATGAAATAAAATGTTTTTTCGGTTTTTAGAGGAAAAGAGGGAACATTTTTTTTTTAGATTCTAATGGGATAATTTTATGGCGGTTCTTCAAATTTTGTCAATATATTCTTGGCTTTATTTTCAGGAATACTTTCAATTAACTTGATTATTGGATGTTCAAATAGTTTTGTCCAAAATAAAAGCGATTTTTTATTTAGAAAAAAAAAGAAAAAATATTTTTTTTTTAAATTGTAATGGAAAAATTTTATGTTGGTTGTCCACATTTTGTCGTTACATTCTTTGATTTATTTTCAGGAATTCTTCACATTAGAAAGATTGATTATCCTAGACCAGATACCTGACTCTCTGTTTACATGTCGCCTCTCTTCTTTTTATAAATCGAGTCTCTCATCTTTTTAGAACCTTTATTTCTTAAAACCTTTTGTGACCAAATTTGTTATCAAAAAAGTTTTCAAATACTGTAAAATAATAATGTACTTTTTTCAAAGAAAAGGCTGTGGAATGATACTTATAAGAAATTTGTATTCAAGCGATGTAAAACGAATTTCCAAAAAAACCTCAATTTTAAAGGAGATAATATAATTTTTAAGCCATTACGTGAATTCTAAACTCAAAATATAATGATAAACTGTTCAATTAAAACGAATTAACTCTCAACTAAAACTAGATAGCAAAATTACAATTCAATCTTTACGTTATTTAATATTGTAAAAAAACGAATGAGCTAATAAATAATCAATAGGCTTATAACATAACAATCATTAAAGACTTATTATCAGTGAATCAGTCAAGTAATGTTTACTCTATATTTTTCGTAAAATTTTATTTATTTATAACATTTCGAACTATTCCAGAAAGAAATTAAAATATATTCGCCCAAAATTTCGAAATCAGAATTCAGATGTTCTTTTCAAATCGCAAAACTTAAAACGTTACAAAAGTGGGAAAGGTAATATTTTAAACATTCGCAAACTTGTATTATACAAATTAAAGTCAACATTCAATTACATAAACTGGAAGTAAATAAGCAATTCATATTACTTCTTTTTTTTAACATCACAGTTTAATCTTTATGTAAATTAATATTGTAAAAAGCATCATATATTGTTGAATGAAAATAATATAATAAAACCAGAAAATGTTTCTAACTTAGTTGGTATAAGATGGCATCTTAATATACCTGAAAATTAGCTTCATAAAATTTTTATTCTATGTGTGAAATAAATTCCACGAAATACCGTAGTATAAAAAACTATAATTTAAAACTTACATAAACGTGAATAAGACTCGTTTTTCATTGAAGCTCTATTTATTGAATTTTTTAATTATGCACATAAATTTCGATAAATAAATTAAAAACGAGGATTTTTGTCTAAAAATTTAATAAAGAAATTTTGTAGAATATTTGAGAGCTAAATATTCTCAAAAAACTTCGCAAATTTTGCGTCGCCAAGAAATATTCTCGTATTTTTTTTAAAGCTATAATTGATTTTTAAGAATTTCTTTCATATTTTGCGTCATTTGATTTGAAATTTAATGCTGTGGTGTCAAGTTTTAGGCAATTCTAATACTTTCTTAATAATAAATGTTTAGAATGTAATAAATTATAACAAATTTGGATCGTACCTTTTGTCGTTTCCCAATAAATTTTTCATTTTTATTTTAATTTCATTTTTCTGATGTGTAAAAAACTTTTTTTTCGTTCTTTTTACGAAAAAAACTGTGGTAATTTTTACGAAAAAAGAAAAAACTACCCATCCTATCAAAAAGTGATTGCAAATATGTAAATCATTTCATTATGCAGATTTCTATTTAAAAGGTTTTGAAATAATTCAAAGAAATAAATATACATTACACGAATTTCTCATAACAGACCTTAGAAAAAAATCAGATTTCATCCAATTGAACCGGGTTCTATGATATTTTTGATGAGATACTTCACAGTATTTCAAATGTTTTTAACACATAAAGGTAGTCCCACATCTAGCCAAATTTTCAAGATTTTGGGGTATTCAAATTGATTTAAACAATCGTTCAAATTATTTCAATAATTTCAAAGGATTTTCAGTAACTGTTAAAGATTTTCGAAAGTTGTAGTAATTCAAAACAAATTCTTCTGAGCAGTCATAATGTAACTTCAATTCGAACGATGTTTAGATATTCGTTTAAAAACTGACAAAAACTGTTATCTGACAATCGTTCAGTTTTCTTTATCCATAAAAATCAGCTTATCCAGAAGCTTCGGAGAAGACAGTCGCAGATTATTTTAATGTGAAAAGAAACGATTACACATTTTTATGTGCGGTTCATTTAAAACTGGTATATTATTATTTAATCCTACTCATAATTTAATTTACGATAAAACACTTCGCTACTTAATTCCTTTAGCTTATTCAATTTCATTAAAGTTCAAGAATTTTGAAATTCTGGATTTTCAAATGTTTTTCAACTCCATAACATTTTCACGGAATCTTATAATATTTTAATAGATCTGAAAAATATCTTTGCAACATTCTAATATAACGTTGCTAAAAAATTGTGAACTTCTCAGTCTAAAACACCAAACAACTATGAATCTTTCGGTCCCAGTTCTGTCCTTATTCCTTTTCCCTCGCTAACCGGAGTTTGGTGGGACTGACCTTATAACTAGACTCTCCACCATGCGATGAAATTTTTTTATCTTGGAACACATTTCGACTCAAAAAATAAACTTTTCGCATGAGGGTGGTAGTTAGGCGTAAATTTTAAACCGAGAATAAAAAAAACAATAAAATATTTTTTGAATACAGAGAATAGAGAGTGTTGGATCATCTTAAGGAAAGATAATTGCGAGAATCCATGCGCGTAAGGAAACTAAGCAAGGAGTAGGTTTGATTATAAATGAAAGAGTGAAGCAGCATCTCGGAGATCATGGTTTCGTATCTCTCAGACTGCTGCGGGCTGGAATGAAAGTAGTTATCCGCAGATAATTTATCATAGCGTGTTGCTCCCCAGTTAATAGTGATTCGAGAGAAGTCAAATACGCCTTCTGGGACACTTTAAGTGACACAGTAAGTATTTCCGATCACATTGAAAGAATAATTTTATAAAAGGATATTATTGGATGGGTTAGCATCCAACGTAAGAGCAAAGAAAGGGTGCTAGGTAATTTCAAGGATAAAAGTTTCAGGATTTTACTGGTAAAAGTGCGACAAGATGCTCTGGTAGACTCATTTAGGGACACTGTTAGAAATGTTTTAAAAATTCTGACACATTTAAGATACCAAAGTTACTGAAATTTACGAAATTGGGTTTGCTGAAAATGAAATTCTATAACTTTTATAGTAAATCGACTAAACTTTTATTTAACTTCAGAGGCGGTTTCTGAAAATTTCGTAAATTTTACTCAAATTTCTTAATGGCAACGGGAATAGAAGTTATATTTACGTAAAGAAATGCGCACTTGCATGCGCACTTCTCGAATCTTGAGCGCGTGTGGCTAGCAAACGAAGCGTGAAGGTGCAGTATTGGTCGTAATGGGCGTATTCAAAAGATTTTGTTATGATATTTACGAAAGGGGGGTATTTGATTCTTGCACATCATTTTTTGAAACATCACACGCTGTACAAACCTAGTGAGTAGAAACGAACCTGGCTAAGAACAATTTTTTTTCAAATCAGGGGATTTTATTGGTTAGGGAAACGGTCAAGTAAAGTACATTTTTAATTTTTTCAATTTTAATTTGAAATTAATTTATTTTGTTTATACAATATTCTAGGTTAAAAATTTTACAATTTTACGATTTCGCTTTTTGAATATTAATATGGTTAGGGAAAATGAAAAACAGGTCAGTGGGAAATTTAAGAAAATTGAAAATAAAGTTTTGCGTCAAGAGCATGGTATAATATTCATGTTAGTGATTTGTTTGCCTTCTACTTTTATGGATTTGTTTTCAGTGGTTTTCTTCATAATATTACCTTTTTAGTTATAAATTTTATTACTTGTTTGAAAATTCATCAATGTTGTTAAAAGTACATCCTTTTTGGTTGAAAATTGAATTATTGTGTTAAAAATTCCATTATAATCATAGAAAATTAACTTATTTTTTATATCTCATATTTCATTGCTAAAAAGTCAAGCAAAACCTTGTTTGCTTGAGGATTCATCCATTTTTCGGAAATTTTTCTATTTAAAAAATTCATTTATTTTACTAGAAAGTGCATCTTTCTTCGACAAAAATGCAACGGTTTGTTTGCATCCGGTTATTTTAGTAGACATGAAATCTTTCTTGGAAGAAAGCCAACTGTTTTTATCAAAATTAAACCAATCTTTTTCAAAAAGTTGCCTTTTTGATTAAAGTTTCAGCTGTATCGTTGAAATATCGTATTTTTGGGTTAAAAATTGAAGTATAGTTTTCGTGGAAGATTAATTTCTTGTTTTAATCTAATATTTTGACGTTAAAATGTCAAAATATAGTCTTTTTCGGATGAAAATTCAAGTTTTTTTTATTTGTATTTTTGATTTGAAAATTCATCCGTTTTAGTATGTATGTATTTAATCTCTCCCTTTTACGGGTTTGAGGGCCACCGCTCCCTGTACATATATTTACAATTCTACTCTTTCGCATTACGTAGGATAAACAATAGTAACAGTAGTGATACTAATTCCTAAAATGAGCGAGCTTCCAGGGCTTCCGTTTCCTCTTACCATAAAAAAAATGCATTTTCCACGATATTAAAAACAATTTTCGTTTTTACTCTCCCTTTTCGGGATCACCCGTTTGGCTCTGCCCTACTCCTTTGCTTTCCCTTACTTCATCCAATTTCTTCATCCACATCACTCCCTGTCCACTACCATCCAAGATCCATCTTACACACTTATCCACACTCAACTGTCCCTCTTCCTCTCCTGTAGATCTCTCTAATACATGTGCCCATGACTCCATTTCATATCCAAATACGCTGCATAAATTCTCCACTTCATTCATCCAATATCTGCATGCTCTCACTCCTTCTCCCATTCTAAACCGCACAACCGTACTACATTTTTCTTCCTTTTTTATTTTCTGCAGATATTCTGGTTCTGTCAACCCTTTGACCATCATATACAATCTATTGTACCTCGAATATATAATCTTTATCCATCTATCTTCTCCTTGTTTAACCAATAGCTCTAACTCTATGTCCTGCCACTCCAAAACCCCTTCTCGAACATTACATACCCTTCTCATTTTTCTCCTTTCTACCTCCCATTTCGAATTTCCCACATTACCTCTCGCTTCATTGTTCCGAATTTCACCGAAACATGCTTGTGCAATTTTACTTCCCTCTCCCCATTTTAGCTTCTCTTCAAACCTCCATGCTCTCTTAATTTGTCTAGTAACCATATTTTCTCTTCCTAACTCCTGCATACTCTCTACTTTCCTATGTTCCTTCCATCCCCAGATCTCCACACCATAACACAACACCGCCCACACCAACGCATCAAACAACCAGACCCTCATTCTCCAATCGTTCTTGAACCTTCTCTTTCCTATACCCCATACTTGGCCCATTACTTTACTCGCACATTCAATTCTTGTCCTCATCTGCAGCTCGTTTCCTCCTTCTGCCTCAAACCAAAAAACCTAGGTAACGGAACTACTCCACAATTTCCACTTTTTGTCCGTTCATCTTCCAAACGTAATTTATTTTGCTCTTTCTATTTCTGAAACACATCACCTTTGTCTTATCTACGTCCACCGTCAGCTCTTTTGTTCCCACATACTCTTCGAAGATTCTCATCATTAGGTTCATCCCCTTCTCATCATCTGCTAATAGAACTACATCGTCCGCGTAAGCTAGAGAGTATAGTTTGCTATAACCAAAAGCCGTTCCTCCTTTTCCTTTCTTCTTTAGCTTCTCCTCTAAGTCTGCCAATAGGATACTAAATAGTAACGGACTCAAAGGGCACCCTTGCCTTAGACCTCGGCTCGTCCAGAAAACCTGCCCTTTTTTCTTTCCTATTTTCACCCTAATCCTGGTTTCAGTAAAAATTTCCTTTATCCTCTCCACTAACTTTTCCTCTACACCCCTCTCTTTTATTGCCTGCCATAGTACTTTTCTATTCACTGAGTCAAACGCTGCTTTGAAATCTACGAACAAAGCGACTAGTCTTCCTTGCTTTCTCCCCAATTTTCTGTTAACTAAATAGTTAAGTACGTAGATGTTGTCTATAGTTCCCATTCCTTTTCTAAAGCCCGTCTGATTATGTGGGATACTTTCTTTTTGTTCTACCTGACTCTCCAACCTATTTCTTAAGATTTCTGCATATATTTTATAGCCGACTGACATGAGAGTGATCCCTAATCCCTTCTCCTCCAAACTTTATTGCTTCGTTCTCCATCCCATCTTCTCCCGTCGCCTTGTTTCTTTTTAACCTATTTATTGCTTCATGCACTTCTTTTCTTGTTATCTCGTCCCCTTCCTCCATTTCTCCTCCGACTATCCTACACTTTTCCCCTTTGATCTTATTTTGCTCTCCTCCTAATAGACAATTAAAATAATCCGTCCATTCCTCCATTTCTATTTCTTCGTTAACGCCCTTCCTTTCCCCTCTATCCCTATTTATCACATCCCACACCCTACCTTCTTTGATGGCTTTTTCTACCTCTGCCTTATATTCTTCCTTTCCCCTCTGTCTTTTTATTTCCAGCAACTTCTCGTGTTCTCTTTTCCTCCTGTTATACTCCTCCTTTTCCATTTCCCTTCTTCTCCATTTGCTCACACACTCTTTTATTATCTCTTTACTCTCCCAGCATTCCTCGTCCCACCAGCCTCTCTTTCCCCCTACACTTTCTTCATTAGTACCCAGCTGATCCTTTACCTTTTCAATGGACCCCTCAACCTTTCAACTAACGAGTCTATTCCCTCCTCTTTTTCATACCTAACCTTCTCCTTTTCCATCTTTTGTTTAAACTCGTTTAATTTATCTACCCCCCAGATTCCCAATTTCGTGTTTCGTTCGCACCCTTTTTCCTTTCTCCCTCTGCCGCGCGTACTGACGCCTCTTAGTGTAACTATGACCGGGAAGTGCTCGGACCCTATCTCATTCTCTACCTTCATACTCTCTATCATATGCCGCATTCTTTCTTCAGCCAGGATATAGTCTATTACTGTTGCTCCCTTTCCTATAAATGTGATCTCCCCTTCCTCATCTCCTTTCATATTGC
>NC_046658.1:151968935-151972969 GCF_010883055.1 Belonocnema kinseyi
TCATCATAATCACATCCCACTTTTCTAACTCCTCCCAGAATCCTTTGTTCTTGTTCTTCAAACCTGACACATTTCAGAAAGCTATTTTCACGTTTCTCTCTTACCCTCCCTCTTCTTTCCTCTTTACTTTGTTTCCCCTTTGCCGCTTGGAACCCCCTCTGATTTATTTCTAGCCTATTTTTTTGGATAAAAACTCTACTGTTTGCTTAAAAGTTAATTTTTTCTCTTTTCAAGGATACAACTTTTTTGTTGGAAATTTTGGTTGAACAACTTTTTTAAGAAATCATTTTTCAGGCAGTATTAGTATTTTAGTTCAAAATTAATTTCCTTGGTTGACGATTTAGCTATTTTGTTACAAATTAATTTTGTTCTTGAAAATTTATATTTTCTGGTCGAAAATTCAATTTTTTGCAAAAAAATTACACACGAATATTATTTATAATAAATAAAATAACATTTTGTGTAAATTTTGTAAGTTGAGTTCTCTGAAAATGTAATGCACAGATCCATAGAAACAGATCCTACTCCATCTTCACTCCATTGGGAAACGAACCACAAAACTTCTGATTTCTGGTCAGGTGCTTTTCCAATTAGGCTATTAGAGGAATCAGAATAAGACCTCTGAATTCAAGAAAATAACGCTAATTTTTAGCTGGGTGTTAGTGGTACAAATAATTATTTTAGAGGTATCTGTTATATCATCAGAGATGGTAACCTCACCGACAGTAGATCAACCCTTCAAACCATGAATGCTTCTCTATGGAGTGAAGATGGAGTAGGATCTGTTTTTCAATGTTCAGGAAATAATTTGAATTTGAAAAAATTATTTTCCATCTAGTCTGATTAAGATGTTAAGCATTTTCTATTATTGAATATTCTTAACTTGATCGATATTGTGTAGATTTTCTGCCTTCATGGTTTGAAGGGTTAATCTACTGTCGGTAAGGTTACCATCTCAGATGATATAACAGATACATTTAAAATAATTACTTGTACCATCAACACCTAGCTAAAAATTAGCGTTATTTTCTTAAATTAAGAGGTCTTATTCTGATCCCTCTAATAGCTTAATTGGAAAAGCACCTGACCGGAATTCAGAAGTTTTGTGGTTCGTTTCCCAATGGAGTAAAGATGGAGTAGGATCTGTTTTTCAGGAAATAATTTTAATTTGAAAATATTATTTTCCATCTAGTCTGATTAAGATGTTAAGCATTTTCTATTATTGAATATTCTTAACTTGATCGATATTGTATAGATTTTCTGCCTTCATGGTTTGGAGGGTTAATCTACTGTCGGTAAGGTTACCATCTCTGATGATATAACAGATACCTTTACAGCAAATTTAATGTTTTTCTAAGTGCGCCTCCTTTTAGGCCCATCCAAATTATAATGTCCATGCTGGATTAAATAAAGCCTAAATTCATCATTATATACTTGAGCGTATATTCCTTTGATTATAGGAATGCAGTCATCAATTCGGGTTCCAGGCACCCTTTCTAGAAGATGCCTTTGCTGTCCTTCTATAATGTCTACTTCATCATTCGCCCTTTGGCAGGCTCTAACGTGTGCTTCTTTGTATCCTGGAAGGTTCGATCTTGATATGTGTCTAGAAGCAACTTGATCGCGCGCAATAACAAATTCATAAATACGATTTGAACCCAATCTTTCAGATAAATACCGGGGCACATTAACCCACTCATTCTTTTTCGTGTCATATACGATAAATACATCATCCCGGCCAAACAAATAGTATATATCTTTTATTAAATTATAATAGTGATATCCAAATATGATATGACCCCTTTTTAAGAAATCATATTTATGCCAGCAGATACTTCTGTCGCCATACTTTCCGTAATTGGGGTACTGATGAAACTCTTCATAACTCAATCTTTCGATTGAAGGCATGACGCCTCTGAATCTGGGAAATAAATCCTCTAAAGTCTCCGGTTGTCGACTTCTCGATTCTGTAAGAAGAAAAATCAATAGTTGAATGTTCGTTTAAGAGATACTAGACGTAAAATGTACGAGTACCATTATTAGGGAGCCTTCATATATCCCGTAACGTTATTTTAACACTTTTTCCTTCCCACATCCTAACTGCAGTTACGTAATATTTTTTTTGTATTATTTTAAAAAAACTTTACAGACGTTTTGTAACTAACAATAGATTTTCGGGATGAAGTGCAGTATAGAAATAAATTAAACAATGTTGTGACGTAACACAACATTGCTTTTTTGATATTTGTTTAGTTAAAAATATCTTAAATTTTTTTACAAGGGAAGAAGTATCAGCATTTGTTTAAAAAATTATATAAGTTTTATCATTTTCATGAAACAATTAGGAAAGATTTTTAAATATTCACGATGTGTCAAGAAAAGAATTAAAATATGTGTCCATATAATTTATAAAATTGAATTTAAATACTCATTTCGCAATATCGGAGGCACCATAAAAAATTATATAATTATAATACAATTATATAAAAGAAAAAAAGAAACATCTATTACAAAAGTAATAGCCAATATTTAATTACATAATCTGAGAGAAAGTAACATATTTATGTTACTAAATATTCAACAAATTAAATCCAATCTTTATGTAATTTGATATTTTATTTTTTATTATTAAATTTTAATTTATATTATAATAATATTAAATTTAATGACTTCACGATATATCTATTCATTTAATAATCTCTTATATTATTTGACAAAATTATATTTTAAGATAAAATTTTAAAAATTATTCTTGTAACAATGAATAAACCAATTTAAAATTTAGTTAAATTATATTTAATTTTAAATTTGTGAATAATTTTAAAATTTGAAATATGAATATATATATATAAATATATATAGTGTAAAAAATTATAAGTGTGTATTACATAATATTATCAACCTTTATAATTTCTTAATATAGAACTCATGAGAATATTATTATTATAACTAAAACGTGAACAAAAAATTTTTTTTTGTCTTGATTATGTAAATTTTAGAATTGATATAGCTCCAATATTAAATAGTTAATAAATTTTGATTAGATAAAGTTAAAATAAAAATACGATATTATTTATTTTTAATCTAAAATTAGTAAGTTTTCCAACATTAAGTCAATAATATAATTAAAACATTAATATAATAAATTTATATAATTGTGATTAAGCTTCTAATAACTTTACGTTTTGATAAAAAATTAAATTATAATTTATACAATAATATTATTAAACTTGATGATTTCGCAATATATCTATTGATTTAATGATCGTTTATATTATTTGAAAGAATAAATTTTAAAGATAGACTAGAAATAAATATTACTTTAACATTGAATAAACTGATTAAAAATTTATTATTAAAAATAACAACTGTTATTGAAAGTGAAAATAAGGACAAAAATTAAAATAATTCTTGGCGATCGGTAAAAGTAGAAATCTAGTTTTAAGTTCGATTAATTTTATAAATTTAAAACAGAGGTCGCCAGTCGCCTTAAATTACGTGATTAAATCCATTATGTCAGATTCAGCCTCCATGCGCTACTAATGGAGGTTACGAGTTTTCATATATTGGATAGTATCTACTAGCAGTCTTACGCGCGCCTATTTGTCTTTTTATGAAAAAGAATAAATCAAAAGCCTATATTTTTCATATTATAAATATTTAATGAATGTTACAAAATATAATAGAAGACACCAAGGAATGAGTTCTTTATCTGAAACTGTAATTAATCTTTTATAATAGGATTTCAGTGAATTTTGTATTTTTTTGTAGAAAATGAAATTGAACTATTTTATTCCAAATGAGCTTTTTTTTATTAAAAATTAATTTAACCTAATACTGATGAATAGAATTTATTACAATTTTGTAACTCACGTTGATGATAAGGAGTTGGAGAAAAAAGAGACCCAAGAAAGCAAAACAAACGCGAATCCAAATTGAGAACCTACAGAAACCGGATGTGCGCATAGATTTCCAAAATAAGATAATCGAAAGCATAGATAGGGCAACATGGGAGGACCGTATAAAAAACAAAG
>NC_046658.1:151973069-151979491 GCF_010883055.1 Belonocnema kinseyi
AAAACTGGTTAGTTACTGTTACCATCGAAGTAGTTGTTGTAGCTTATACCAACTCTACTAATAAGGAGCTTCTTGTCGCATCTAACCATTTTTTTCAGTGTAGAAGAGACGTAAGAAGTCACAGAAACATGAGAGCCTGCATGAAAAAATGCATGGACATAAAAGAAGCTAGAGAAGTATGCCAGGACAGGAAAGTATGGCGGAAAATAGTTAATAAAAAGAGTATCAGTAGAGTGAACGACGCCTGAAACAAAGACCTTGGCTATGAATGGACCCAAGTGGGGAACCTTACATAACGGCTTCGTGAGGTTCTTCGCTTGGGCTGATTGCTAGAGAGATTGATCAGCAGCCTGGGTCGGAGCAGTGTTGCGGAACGAACGTGTTATTTACATAAATAGCACGAGAATTCTGGATCAATCTGAAAAATCTCTATCCCATCCACACACTACTCCTTTCTCCTGCCGAGTGAGTCACGCCTACCCCGAAAGGGAAATGGCTTAATGGTGTAACATTCTTTAAGGAATAAACTTTGTATTTTTACACCACAATTTTTATAAAACAAGTTAGCAAAATTTTGGAACGCGCATTATAATAATCAATGACCTCTTATAGAAAATATTATAGAAATCTTATAGAAAATCTTATAGAAATCTTATAAACAATTAATCTTTATGATTAAAGAATTCCTTTCCTTATTTTTACAATGCATCTAATGGCAGCATCTGCATTCGTTGAAATATCAAATATTACATTTTCTATCGAAAATTCAACTCTGGTTAAAAATTTAAATATTTTGTTTAAAATCTTTTCTTTTTGTCTTAAGATGTCCACCACTATGTTTTCATTGAGAATTCTATTTTTTTAATGAAACCCTTTTTGGTTAAAGATTAATCTTTTTTGTTTGAAAATACGGCCATTCAGTTTAAAATTAATATTTGTTGGTTGAAAATTTAACTTTTTAGTTAAAATTTAAACTATTCGGTTGTAAATGCACATCTTTCATTAAAAAGCCAAATTTAAAAAAAAACCGTTTACACTGAAAATGAAAAAGTTTAATTTTCAGTTTATAAAATTAACGAATTTGCAACCAAAGTTACTTTTTCATCCAAAAACATAACATTTCAAACAAAATAGTTAAAATTTTTAATAAGTGGATAAATTTTCAACCAAAAACTAAAAAATATAATTATTTTAAAATAACAACAGCCGAATTGAACAAAAAAATGCATTTCAAGAAAACTTTAACATTTTTAAGCAGAGATAGATTTTTAACTAAATTAATGAATCTCCAACCAAAAAAATTAATTTGTAAAAGGTCCTTCAACCTTAAAAGAATTAGAGAAAGGTGCAACAAAAAATATTAATTGTCAACCAAAGAAAGAATGAATTTTCAACAAAAGAATTAAATTTTTAACTAAAATGATGAATCTTCAGCCCAAAAAATATCCATTTTTACTCAATTAGTTTAACATTTAACCAAGTAGTCGAATGCAAACAAAAAAAAAACAAATTTTAAGCAAAAAAGTTGAGTTGTCAACAAAGGAGCTTTAACAAAAGATAATTCACAACTTTGTTGTTGAACATTTTCAACAACAATTTTTTTCTAAACTGTTCCATTATAGTTTAAAAATCAAGTAATTGGTTGAAAATTCGTCTGTTGTGTAAAACATTAATCTTATTGGTTTCAAATTAATCTTTCGAACATAGAATTTTTTTATAACGAAAAAATAGTTCTCTTAAAATTTAAACTAAAAGCAACATTATTCGCTTCCTGGTCAATTCAGCGACTTGGAGTGCAGAATCTGCCTTATGTTAAGTGGATTCGATCTTTTTTGAAATAGTTTTTATAACAATGTTTTTTTTTGAAAATTATTTTTTTTTAACAGAAAATTCAACTATGACATGTTTGGTAGAAAATTACTTTTTTAATTAAAGTTTAATCTTTTTAGTTAATAATCTATCTGATTGTATAAAAACGTATCGATTTTGTTAAAAATTCATCTTTTTAGTAAAAAATTAATCTTCCTGTTTGAACATTCTTCTTGCTGATTTAGGATTCAACCATTTTTCCGACAATACTTTTTTTAAAAATTAATTTATTGAAGTAAAAATCTAACTTTTCATTTTTAATTAGAAATTGATTGATTATTGATTTATTGATTATTGATTATTGATATTATTGATACCTTTTTGATTGGAAATTCAACGACTTTCTTCAAATTTCTTTTTTTCTAAATTAATTTCTATAATGGTAAAATCTACTTATATTACTTTTGGTTAAAAAATGATATTTTTCAGATAAAAATCATATGTTTGTCGGAAACTTTCTAGATTTTGTAGAAAATTCGACATTTTTTGTAGAAAAGTAAGAGTCTTGATTAAAAAATAATACTTTTCATTATGGATTAAGTTATTTAAAAAAATTCCTTTTCAGTTTGTCAAAAACCAATTTCTTTAAATGAAATTTCGATTCTACTATTTTTTGTTGAAAATTGACCTTTTTTACATAATAATTCAATTATTTAAATTTTTCTGTTTTGGTACAGTATTTATAAATTTAGAATTTTGTTTCAAATTCATAATTTTTGGTAGAAAAATAAAATTCTTAATTGAAATTTCATCTTTTTTGTTAAAAAGTATTTTTTTTTAAACTGTCTTTTTAAACAGGGAAATTAATCTCCGGGATTTGTGATTAGAAACAAAACTATTGAGTTGCACATTTCTATTTTTTAAATTAAATTCTTTAACTAAAAATTTAACTATCCCACTTTCAGTGAAACATTGAAATTTTGAATTACAAATTAATACTTTTGTGTTGAAAAATCAATTATTTGGTTCGAACACCGTCTTTTTTATATAAAATTAATCTTCTTGGTTGAAAATTCATCTGTTTGTTTGAAACTTCAACTATGTATTATAAAATTCATCTATTTTAATAAATTTCAACTAGTTTGTTGAAAATTTAATTATTTGTTGTTAAATATGAATTCTTTTAATTCATTAATTCATATTTTAAATTAAAATTTTAACTTTTTTAGTTGAGAACTCTAATATTTGTTTGAAAATTTATCTTTTTGATTGAAGATGCAACTATTTTATTAAGAATTTAACTGCACAACTTTAGGATGAGAAAGTATATTTATAATTAAAAATTAATTTTTTGAGTAAAAAACTCGTCTTTTTGGTAGAAAATTCATTTTCATTGTTAAAATCTTATCTTGTTTATTGAGGGTTCAACTTTTTTTTGTTTATTAAAAATTAATGCCTTTATTGAAATTTTTCATTATGTCATTGTTGGTTGAAAACTAATCGTCTTTTGTGGAGAATTAATTTTATGGGTAAAAAATTAATATTTTCTTTGTTATTTTTAACGCAGATGTCCAAATTCTATTTTTTATTGTCTTATATGAAAAAAAAGTCTCGCATAATGGACTATAAAAAAATGTTATCGCTGAGAGATTCTGCAAAATAATGTATAGAACCAGTTTGATTTTAAGTGAATTCTATCTTATTCTAAATACTTTTTATTATATTGTTCTTGGATTGCATATTACTTTAGTTGAATGCAATTAACATATGTATAAGGTTTCTTACAATTTATAATAATAAATTTCGTACAAACAGATTATCTGAAAAATAAAACAAGGAATAATATAATAAAAAATTTAATATAATTACATATACTCTCTGATGAAGGCCACCATTGTGTGCTGTAACGTTTTAAATAACTTAATTAGTTTCCATTCACCTGCCTTTATTTATTTTTTAACATTTCTTGAATAGAAAATTAATCTTTGTGATTAAAAATTCATCTTTTTTATAAAACTTCTACTGTTTGATTCTGCTAAATAATGTGTAGAACCTGCCTGATTTTAAGTAAATTATATTTTGTTTTAAATATTTTTTATAATATTGTTCTTGCATTGGAAATTAATTTAGTAGAAAATTCTGTTATTTGTTTTCATAAATTTTTTTAATGGAAAATTAATCTGTTTTTTATCATTCTTAATATAGGACCAACTTCGATGTTTTGGTTTTATATTAGAAAAAACGTATGCATAATTTACTATAAAACAATTTTAATCGCTGAGAGATTCCGCTAAATTGATGTATGTCAGAACGACAAAGATGAGAACCTCAAGCGTCCAGCAATTTGTTCATACGCCTCCACTTGAAATTTTCCGAGAGGAAATTCCAAGTGAAGGCCTAACGTGACAAATTGAGGATTCTTGAGCTTCCGCGACGAGTTTGCTTGCCCTCCTGTAAGTAATTACTATTGTCTCGGCACATCTGCCACCGGCCTGAATAACGGGAAACGCTGAAAAGGTCCTCCGGCCGATGAAGATACTAGCCTGCCGTCGTGTTTTCGTTCCGTGCGAAAACTTGACGACAGGCTTCAGTCACGTACGCCAGTTTTTCTCTCTTTCCCTCCCACGCGCGCTATTCCCTGTCCTTCACCGCTCACTAGCATCTTCCGTACTCTCTACCTCTCCTTTTCTGGCGCACGGGCTGATACCGGGGATCTCAACCGGCACCTCGAGACGCGGTGTTCGGATAATCGTGAGTAAGAAAATAAAAAAAATAAATCAATAAATAAACAATCAGTCAGATGACATGATCCCCCCCCCCTCTCTTGGTTGGCACATTAGATTTAGATCGTAATTAGTTTAAGGTCAAATGGCCTCACTATCTATTATAGTAATGTAAAGAATAAATCTTAATTAGAGTTTAAATAAAAAAAGGGAAGGAAGGTTGGAATACAATAATTTAAAATAAGTAGGATAAAAGGAGGTCCTTAGGAACTAATCCGGCCAATATAAATAATTAATTAACCTTTTTAAATGAACAATTTAGAGTAAAATTCCAACTTCCGTTCCATTTATCGTAGCTTCATGATTCTTTCGGAATCATGAAGCTACGATCGAGTGTAAATAATAGTTTTAATCATAAAAATTTCAAATAATCCCTTATATTTTTAATTTTAAGTTAAAGATTGTTAATTTTTAAGAATTTTCCGGTCAACGCTTGGAGACCGAGGTAGTGCGTGCGAGGCAGCGCTCCCCCACCGCTTGGTTGCGACTCCGTTGTCGGTCTTGCAGCCAATCGGCGGGCACGCTGCCGCTCCCACTGCTCTCGGCCAGCTTCACTCGCGTCCACCGGGAGACTGCGTAGCTAGTAAATGACAGTTCTCTTCGAGACTTGTACGAAGGCAGATCCGCTCTGTCTTCGCCCCAATCGAAAATAAATCTCAACGCAAACAACCGACGGAAGTTTTAACTCATCACCGACTATTAGGATCCTCCTCCTGCGTCTTACGTTTGTGTTTTCCTGTGTTACTGTTGTTCGGCCGTAAGTGTCGCGATTCGGGCCATCGTTCGGACGGCGGGTGGTGAGTGAGCATTTCGCGAGTGAACAAGAGTCAATTGTTAGTGGTTAGGTTAGTTAGGTGGGAATAGACATCGGGTGCCGGGGCTTATCCCTGACGTGCCCGTCTATTTTCCAGTGGGTAGGTGGGTTTGCCGGTGCCGGGAGGAAACTCCCGCAGTGCTGAGTTCCCTAGTTAGGACTGTGAGTGAGGGTCGCGGTGCTGGAGGGAAACCTCTGACGTGCCAGCTCCGACTCACCGTCAGGTTAGGTGCCGCGTGTGAGGGATTCCGCTTACGTAGATCGGACACCCCTTATGACCGGAGTAAATCAGGGCTCTCGCCCCAATCGTCGTACGCGTCAGCGTCGGGCGCGTCGCGCCGCCGCCGCCCAGGAAGTGCCGCCAGTGGGGATAGCCACACTCCCGCCGGCCAGCGAATACGTGCCTTGGCTACATCCAGCGAACGTGCCAGCCTACTCGCCGGACGAATCACAACCACACATCCCAGGGTGGGTAAATCTAGTGGGCATTCGCCGAGGTATTGACGGAACCCGCGACCCCCGCGTACGCCGTCCGTTCCGCGGCAGGAACCTGTCTCTTCCGTTACCCGCTTTCGCCGCTCAGCCATGATATACCTTCCCTCCGGCCAACGTCGTGTCGGGTGACACCGTGGGATCGGGCCAGCCGCGGATAATAAACTGTTTGGACTCACCACCTCGACCGCGGGCATTGCAGGTAGCTCCTTCGGCGCCTCTACCTCCACCGGCGGAATTCATCACGGTCAAGTTTGTTACACCGCGAGGCACCGAGCGCGGACGACGCCGGTCCATTATCGCCAGCTCTACCAGAGACCGACACCACCGCGAGGGCCGATTCTTCCGACCTGTCGCGTGAGGAGCCTCTGCCTGGCACTCCCACCCCGAACATACTCGTGGGGACCCCGGGGTCGGACACCACTTGCCGGCCCACACCCTCTCCGGGTCGGTGAGCCACCTTGGACCCCACGCGAACCTAGGATCCTCCTTTCCTTCCCTCTCCCTCAATCCTTCCCCCCCCC
>NC_046658.1:151979591-151992775 GCF_010883055.1 Belonocnema kinseyi
ACGGGTGCACCTCCCGCCGCCCACCAGTCAGGCAAACCCGCCCAAGGGCATGCAGGCCCTCGACCGTTGGCTTGCCACGCGCCAACTGCCCGGCTCGACCGACACTACCTCGCGCGCCGCTAAGCGCCGCCCCCGTTCGCGTCCCGCAAGTACAAGCATTACCGCGCGGCCTAACACCAGATACCACCCCTGCCCACTCCACTCCGCTATTAAGCATTCCACCTCGATCCTCCCCCCATCCCTTCTTTCTTCCTCCCCCCCCACGCACTGTACTCCTACCCCTCCCCCACAAGTCTAACCTCCCCAGGAATTGACACCGGGGTAGAAGACAAAATAATGTTTAGAAACTGCCGGATTTTAAGTGAATTCTATCTTATTTTGAATACTTTATTTTGAATACTTTTTTTGAGTATTTGGCAAAATTGCTGGCAAATATCAAGACCCGATACATCCGTTAAACTGAAAATCATTAATTGAATCCCACATTTCTTACACCATATATAATTTAAAAGCACATTAAACATGGGAAGCCTATATATTTTATGCAGCTGTTTTATAAACATTAATATTAAGTATTATTCCTGTGATGCATGGAATTTTTTATAAAATTTTATTATTGATAAAAAACGCGGCAGCCACTTACTGAAATTTTTAGGTTAATATTACATTTTGCAATTCAAGAGCGAACGGCTCGCAGTTAAAAAATGTATCAAAAAGAAGTAGGATGAAAACATAAAAACCTATTTTTTATTTTAATCCTGATTGAAATAGTTTCTGTTTTTCACCTAAAGTTTTATAAATTTGAATGAAATTTTTGTGAAATTTGTTGACAAAATTTCACTAATTTTCAATGTATTTCAAACACGGAGTATTTTTTTCGTATTAAGAAAACTGAATAAAAGCTTAACTTTCGTAAAGTTTTTGTAGTACATTTTCGTAACTTTTCTTAACAAAAAATCATATTTTATAGATTTTTGAAGATATGCGAAAGATTTACATCAAAGTGGCAAAAATTATATAATTCTGCGACCAACAGTTCGCTCTTGTATTCTAAAATTAATTCCTAACCTCAAAATCTCAAAAGTTGTCGCATTTTACACCAGCAATCGAGTTTGATAACAAAAATTATTGCAAATTCCATGCTCCAATGCAATATTATTTAATATTAATGTTCATATCAATAAAAAATAATAACTTAAACATTAACTTGTAATTAAAAATATAATAACCCTACCGATAGAAATCTCAGAGTATATGCCAAAGATTCTCAAGGCTCTGAGAACCTCTGAGAATTTTTCCGCAGGCACTCAGGCACTCTTTAAATGCTTTGAAGGCTTTAAAAACTCCTTTCCGAAATTAAAATAAAAATATGATCATAAATAACAAGCAGAGAGGCTTAAATTGAAATAAGAAATCGATTATAAATAACAAGCAGAGGCCCTGTATTGCGGCGGTATGAGTAGCAAGTTGTTGGTAAAGGAGAGGAGTTGATTCGTATTATCGATCGTATTTCGATTCGATTATTATTCCCAACAGTGTACGAAAAATACTTGCGCATGCTTGAACTGTGCTGCGCTCATTGGCTCTAGTTCGCGTACGTATTTAAAAATCAAGTACAGATGCGCACCGTAGCCAATGAACATCACTCAAATCCAAACAAGCGCAGATCAAGACAGCTCCGTCGGGACCATTAACTTCAAGAAAACACGTGTAACATTCCATTACTGTCTAACTCACGGTGACTCACGGATGCCTCTGTCGCACGCGTGTAGCTATCAAAGAACGAGCAATCGTGACAATTTTTTTCAATATTTTTCAATTCTGTCTAACCCACTGACTCCTCGTTGCACACGCATATAGCAATGAAATCAATTATTGTGACAATCGAAATCGACAATATCGTTTGAAGATTTTATATTAAGGATTAGAAAAATTAAGAAGCGAAACGTAAAAGAGTCTCAAGAATTTTTTGACTTATAATATGGAATAATTTTTAAATACGGAAGTTAAGAGTTGCATACATTGAAAATATGAATCTTGAGAACTTAGGTTATATATTGTATAATCTAGAAAATTATTAAAATCATCATACTTTAGAAAATTTTATTTGTGCATCTTAAAAATGTGAAAAACTTAGATTAAAAATCGTCAAAATGGGAAACTTTGAAATTGTAATTTACAAACTTATAAAACTTCAATATTTTAATATTCAAAACTCAAAAAGCTTTCAATTTTTAAAAATTATAATCCAAAGTGATGTGAGCTGTAAGATTTAGATTATCAAATTTCGTAATTTTAATCATTTAATTTCGAAACTAATTTAATTAAGAAGATTTGAAATCAAAAATTTATTTTTAATCTTATTATGATAATTTTCTCTAGAAATTTCATCTATTTCAAAGATTTAGGATTAAAAGTTTCATGAACATTTTTTCATAAAAATTGTAAAATTTTAAAGTTCTCAGTGTTATAGATTTTTCTTCAATTTACAGAATAACTCGAGTCAGCTTAAAATATTTTGAAAAATGTGTCTGTTTTGGCAGAAATAACTTATTTTGTCAGTTTTGTAACAATGCAAATTTCGAGTTAAATATTCTCAATAGAATATTAAATTTCAGCAAAAAATTGAAATAACTACATCAATTTTCCGCAAAATTGTGAAACCTGTAACCTGCAAGGATTTTTAAATAAAAATGTAAGCCAATTGTTAAATTTTTAAGCCGAAGACAACCGTTTTCTATTAAAAAATTTAATTTTCAACAACAAATTATTAATTTTACACCCAACATTTCATTTCCGATCAAACAATTTAACTAAATCCCAAAATAGATGAATCTTAAAACTAAAAAAAGACGAATTTTTTACAAAGTGATTTATTATTAAACTCAAATAAACTGTCAATGCCTTAAATTAAGGATCAAGTTCTTTAGCTAGCCATTTTAGATATAAATTAAGAAAATTAGAGCATTTCGAAAATTTTTGAGACCAATTTTTATTAATATTTAAAAATTTTATGTACGGTTATTACTAACACTCAAATAAACGGACAATTTATCATCATAACATAGCACCAGACTACGAGCCTTTAAGTAACTTGGCCCAGAAAATGTTTTAAATTTCAAAAAAGAATTTATTCAAATTAAAAGTAATTTTACTCTTCTTTTTTTCTAATTTTACTGTTCTACTGTAATTTTCAACAAAAGAACGCTGCTAGCGTTAAAAATAAAAAAAAAATTGAAAATGAATTAGAATTCGCAACACATGTAAAAAAACATTCGAACAGATATTGTCAACTCACATTGCGTATGCATCAGACAGAACTGTTATTTAATGTTACCGATGAATTAGTACATATTACCATGAATTTCCATAAATCCCCGTAAGTTCCCATACATTTCCGCAAATTTCATAAACTATCATAAATGTCTAAATATTTCAAAAAATTGTTTCTTTAAAAGCTTTTTTCTTTAAAATTTTGAATTGTTGTTATTTTTAAAACATTTTTATTGAATTAAAAAAGATTTGTAATTTCGCACGGCCAACACCATGCTGCGTGAACAATTTATTAATGGTTAAGAAATGAAATGTAGATTTTTCGCTGAATGACAAGAATTTTTCATTAGTATAAAAAAAAAAATAATATACTTACCATGATTGCTAGAACTCGGTATATCTTCTTGCACGTGCTCAGTGTTTCTCTGCATCGCAGCCGGATCTGGTATTTGATGGGCCCGTCTTCCATCCTGCTGCTGGTTTGATATTCGACGTGGTCGTGGTTGCGCGTCACTTTCATCTGTAAGATATAATATCGGGATTTTATTAAAGAATTTTTTCAACTAACACAAACAAATTTCTTTGTGTCTAAACCAAAGAAGGCCGAATTTAATTTCAAAGCCAGTTGATATTACAAAATGACGATAGTTCTGAGTTTCGATGAAGCGCATTGAGAAATGTGTAAACATCAATAGCTTGTAACGTTATTTGGCGCTCAATGTCAAAGAGAGCAAAGAAAAGTTTTTTTACCTTAAGATGTGTATTTTCAATAACAATTTACAACATTCTGCCTATTTTCATATACTAACTCAAAAGCAACGAAATCCTTATTAGGTTTTCAACATTATAAAAAACTTAAAAATTGAATATAAATTTTTAATACATTAAAAAAATAATCGTATCTTTCTAGGGTATTTTTACGGCTTTAAGAAAATATAAACTTTTTTTTTAAGAATGCTGACAAAATTTCTAATGATTTTTCACTTTGAAAAATTCACTTAAATCCTTTTTTTAATTTCAATATTTCTAAAAATGACGAGAAATTTCAGAAAGATTTTAATCCAGTTATTTACATATAAAAATTATGAATAAGATATTACTTTATCTTATATTTACCAATATAATTAATCATAACGGCCAGAGCAAGCAATAGAATACCAACAGCAATCCGCATTTTTTAACATAGTTAATAACAGTGTGCGACAGTTAATGACAAGAAGTGATTTCCCTGTATTGCATGCTTTGTTTCAATACTCCTTGTAATAATAAACTTTTATTACTTTTCATTTAAATTCAAACTTTGAAAATTTTTAAAATATGTTTGATCAATGTTTAAACACATGTCGAGTAGACTGATATTCATATTGTCATTATTTAAAAATCAAATTAAATATAAAGAGAACAATTACGAAAACAAGCGACTAAATTAAGAGAAAAGACCAACGAACGAACAAATTCGTTATTAGAGTGAGAAATGAGACACAAAAACATTAGGATCAATATTTATTTTGTAATTCATAGGTATAAAAGACATAAATAAAATGATCGAACGAATATAAAGTGGTGAACTCAAAAAAGCGAATTTAAAACAATGTTGATGATTATCAAACGCTTTTACTTATCTCTTTGATGGTGAGTCGCGCTTATGGTGTATAGATCATAGAATCCGCAGTGGAGAGAAAAATGATTGGACAGTCTGAGGATTCCGTTAGATAGAGAATCGTTGAGTTGGTTTCTCCAAAAGAGTTAAATATTTGTGATATTTCTTTAAATTTTCAGGAAACCTATGGCGTATGAGACTACAAACAAAGCGTCATTTTCGAGTGTTTTGTTACTTAAAATAAAAAACCACGCTGAAAACATACAAAATTTGGATTTCTCTAACCGTCTGTTCAAACAAAACAAAAACAAAATTACGAAGAAAAAAACATTTTCCGGAATTAATTAATATATACCTTATGTAGATAGATACATTGCTCCGCGCAACCTTGGTTAAAAGCGTTTTAGAGTTGTTGTAAATTGATTCGAACACTTGGCACCTTAAACGATATTACTTTAAATTAATTATTAATATATGGTTCGAAAGGCAGCACCTTCCCACTCTTCATAATTATTTCTGGCGACTCACCAAGCATCTAAGTTACACAATAACACGTGACAATCCGTTTATCACGTTTCCAGACATTTGAGCGCGAATTCCTGCTAGCCAATCTCAAGTTCGAAAGTGAATCGCCACATACACATAAAATTTCCTGTGCGCTAAAATATGAATTCGTTACGCCACATCCTTAGAATAAGTCCTTACAGACTATAACTTACCAAATTTTTAGGCTAACTTAAAAAAAAATATCTTCATCATTCGTTGCCCTAGTTATTTCCCAATAAGCTACCGGAGAGTTCTAATGCAATAATCAGAACAATTGTATCGATTTATTGGTGTGTGAATGTTTTTTTTTTTTACGAACACGCAAACTTAAAAATTAGTGGTTCAAAACGAGTAATTTGATACATGTAAAATTTTTTTATATTTCTTCACCAGGTCGCGACCGAGGTTTAAAAAATAAACAAAAAAACAGCCCATTTTGGCGTCACATAAAATTTCCTGTGCGCTAAAATATGAATTCGTTACGCCACATCCTTACAATAAGTCCTTACAGACTATAAATTACATAATTTTTAGGCTGACTTTTAAAAAAATATCATCATCATTCGTTGCCCTAGTTATTTCCCAATAAGCTACCGGAGAGTTCGAGTGACGAATGACTTTTCAGAATTACACGCATTAATATTCTATATGTTGCAAGTCAAACTACTCAAGAAATTAGAGAGTAAGGGAATTTCTTAACGTCTTTACGGACAGGATGAAGCTATGAATTTCGTATTTTTTCAACTAAATTTCGTTTGAAAAATGATATTTTCCTTTTGCTCCTCTTCGAATCGAACCACAGAACATCCAATTGCGATAGGAAACTTTTTCATCAAGCTACTTGAAAGATCGAGAGAAAAATCTCTTCCGAAATAAACGCACAATTATGAAAGGCGTTGAAAATCAAATTACTGAAGGAATGAGACAATAACTGAGTTTCTTAAAGTCTTTACAGACTAGATGGAGCAATTTAGTAAAATATTTTTTGAAATAATGTGGTTTGAAAAATAATCTTCTTCTTTCGCTCCTCTGAGAATCGAACCATAGAACTTCCGATTTCGGTCGTGTTCTTTCCCATCAAGGAAGGTGTTACAAGTAAAATTATTCAAGGAACCCGAGAATGATAAAAGTTTCTTTGCAGACCAGATGAAGCTACTAATTACAAAAATTTGTAACTACATTTTTTTCTCGAAAAATGCTCTTTTTCTTTCGCTCCTCTGGAAATAGAAACACAGAAATTCCGAATGCGGTCCTAAACTTTCCCATTAGGCTACTAGAGAGATTAAGAGAAAAATCCCTTTTCAGAAATACAAGCATTACTATGCAATCTGTAGCAAATCAAATTATTTTAAAAAATTGACAAGAACAGAGTTTCTTAACGTCTTTACAGACAAGATGAAGCTATAAATTAAAAAAATTTTGAACTAAATTTGGTTTGAAAACTGATCTTCTCGTTTTGCTTCTCTGAGAATCGAACCACAAAACCACCTATTGCGGTCGGGTTCTTTTCCATTAAGCTACTACAGGTATCGAGAAAAGAGTCCGTTTTCCGAAATACACGCAATATTATGCTAGGTGCTAAAAGTCAAATTATTCAAGGAATCAGAGAATAACAGAGTTTCTTAACATTTTTGAAGACTAGATGAAACTATAAATTAAATAAATTTAAACTAAATTATTTTTTGAAAAATGCTCTTCATTCGCGTCACTGGAAATTAAAACGCAGAACTTTCGATTTCCGGTCGGGTGCTTTTCCATCAAGCTATTAGATAGTTCGATAGAAGAATCGTTTTTTAGATATTCATTTTGAATACATATGTGTATTCGTTGAGAATTTTCGCTGCTTCAAAAATCGAATTAGGCTTTATTATAATTCTTGTTTAAATCTAGAAATTATAATTCTTTTGAAAAATTCTCTAAACCAACTCAAAATTATCATGCTTTTGAAAAATTTCCTGAGTGGAATTAATCAAAATAATGCGTCAATTGTTAGATTAAAATAGTCTAATGAAATAATGAAATGTTTTTGGTTTGGTTGATGTAATAGTGGACCTTGGAATACCTGAGAACCAGCCAAGTAAAATACTTCCTCACAAGATAAAGTAAATTATAACAAATAGCATAGGATTGAAAACTATGGTTTAAACATTAAACAAATTTAAACAAAACTCTTTTTGAAGTCATCATCAAATTATTATTCTACACTCGTTTTAAACGTGAAAGAGGACAAACAAATTTTACATCCTAAGTAATATGTACCTTTTTAGTAGATAAAACTGAAATTTTTCATATCATGTTGCTTAAATTCTAGTTAATGAGACTGGATGTTTATAAATTATAGTCAATAAATCAATTTTAAATTCATAATGAACAGCTAGAATATCAACAAACTTTTTTTCTGATTATCCAAACGCAGCTATATTTTTCTTCAGCACAAGGGAGGCTTTTTAATACTAAATATTTCGAGAAAAAAATTAAATCTTATAATTGAACATTCCCTAATCAAAAAATTTCTAATGCAATAATCAGAACAATTGTATCGATTTATTGGTGTGTTGATGTTTTTTTTTACGAACACGCAAACTTAAAAATTAGTGGTTCAAAACGAGTAATTTGATACATGTAAAATTTTTTTATATTTCTTCACCAGGTCGCTACCGAGGTTTAAAAAATAAACAAAAAAACAGCCCATTTTGGCGTCACTCTCTAAATTAGCCTACTAATAATTTTTTTAATTTACATCTAGATTACATTACTATATATTTACCAATCAAATCGAGGAAAATGGCACAAGCGAGGAATAGAGTAGCTAAGGGAATCCTCATTTTTAATTTTAGAGTAGATAAAATAAAATTCTCTGCTGATTTTTGAAGAAAATAAATTTTCTAGTAAGTGTCTTCGTATGTATTCTAGTGGACTCGTCGTGCTCCACCTAACTAATTTTTATTTTCTGACTGCGTTTTTTTAATCTATTTACTTGACCTTCTAACTTAAAGTCGTCTCGAAAATAAGACCATACTTATGTAACAATAAATATATTTCAGGGACGTAGCTAGTCGCTCTCGCGCCTGTTGATACCCCCCCCCCCCCCCCCCCCCCCCCCCCCCCCCCTAACACCCCTAAGATGAACACAAAATAAAGACAATTTGACACCTTTTGAATATGTTATTAATTCATTTAAATATCTCTTATGACTTTTTAATTAACATTTGATTGCTACAATTAATATAAATTATTTATAAAAGTATATTTCCAAAATAATATAATAAATAACCATATATGAATAATAAAATTTAATCGTTGGTCATCATTTTTCTAACTATACAGCCCGAAAAATAATAATTGTGTGTCTTCTATTCCATATTATTTGTAACGAGTTGTGACGGTTATTTTTTAAAACATTTTTTGAAAAAAGAATGCTTTAATTAAGTTAACTTTATTTGAACAATTTAAAAAACTTGAACCTGAAATATTCTACTTTAAAAGTTGAATGTAAAAATTAGAGCGATAAAAAAATCCATTGTACGATATTTTTCCTTCTAGGAAACAAAGTACCCATACTAATATTTCTAGTTAATCAGAGAGAAAACCCGTTCTTTTTTGCTTCGCAACAATTACTTATTTATGGACAAATTGAATATCTACTGGGATGTGACAAACAATTTTTAATTCTTTTAATAGATTTAATTTATTTAAACAATTCTTTTTTTCCAAAAAATATAAAAATGATAATATTTTGTGAATGAAATGTAATAGATGGTCACTGTTTAGATTTGTTAATTTTTTAATAAAATGTGAAATTAAAGCTAATTAGGCGAATTTTCAGAAAATCAAAGAATGAATTAAATTAGACTAGACAAACTTCCAGAATAAACAATAATTTTGAATGGAAAACAATAAAAATTAATAGTTCTGCTTCAGAACCTTAATACTCAAACGAATGCAAAATTCATTTTAAACTGACCAAATTTATAGTCATGAAAAATTGTGATATTAAAACTTTTTTATAATCAAAACCTTTAAAATTTCAAATATTCAAAGTAAATTTAAATCACTTGAAAACTAATAATTTTTTAATTGCTACAATATATAAATTCAGACC
Organism: Belonocnema kinseyi; assembly: GCF_010883055.1. Taxonomy (NCBI): domain Eukaryota; kingdom Metazoa; phylum Arthropoda; class Insecta; order Hymenoptera; family Cynipidae; genus Belonocnema; species Belonocnema kinseyi. The sequence goes on from NC_046658.1 coordinate 151,989,113, forward strand.
TATGGAATTATTTAAACCATTTAAAATAACGGAATAATGCATTCATTTCAGTATCGATTTTATTTACATAGTTTAATTTTTTACATTTAAAATTTTTAAATCTCAATACATTCTGAAAGCTTGAATTAATAATAACCTTTTATAATTTGAAAAAAATGTACATATAATTTTAAAAAATCCATACACCATGTGGACACCTTAATCTTAATGCAATGTAATACTGTGAAAAACACCATCTAATAATTAAGTTATCTGTTTATAACCTAGAAAGCATTATAATATAATTTTAATTTAGACATTGAATACATTTTTTTTGGTTCACTTGCATTTCTAAGAATTTGATTGATTAATAAGCCTTTGTATCAATTTTAGAAAAAATTTTATCACATTTATATATAAATTCAAAAATTGAATGCAGTTACTTATTTCACAACATCAGAATCGTATGAAAAAACTAAGTAATTGAAATAGGTGTCTTTAAATATAAATAAACTTTAATTATGCAAACTATACACCGAGCAAAATGTTTGTTTGAATTAAATAAATTTTTTTAAATCAAACAAATTATTTCTTTAATATGGGGTCAAACAAATGTTTGTTTGATTCAAATACATTTCTGTCTGTCCTTACTTTTTCTGCTTCAAATAAGTTTTTAGAAAATAAATCTCTTGTTTAAAGTAAGTAAAGATCTTGTTTACATTGAATATATATTTTTTAAATTAATTATAGATTTTATTCAAGGAAAGCAATTTTTACACTTAACCTCAAAATTAAGCATTCCTCATAAAAATAATGTATAATTATCGTTGTATATGTAAAATCAAAAACACTTATTCAATACGAATGCTTAATTCTGGTTAATTTTTAACTCTGTGCCTTTTATTTCTAAATTAAACAATCATAAATTAGAATAATGAGAAATCAAACAGAGTTAGACATTTGAATTGAATGTATATGAAGAGTTCCTGCTTTCAAGTATACGATGATAATTACAATAGAAAAAACCTTTATTGATTTCATAAATCATCTTTACAAAGAAAGGAGGTTAGTATTGAAATACACTTACAAAATCTATGATTATATCCAAAGCAAAAGCCCTAAAATTGAAGTAGTTCCTAAACTAGAGATAGTGCGTCCATTTTTCAAATAATTTATGATTTTACAGTAAATCAGAACCTTTAAAATAATGCAACACTCAAAAAAGACCAATGCCATCAAAGAAATCATATGATCAATTAATTTAGATTCTAGGTTAGTTCCTTACGAACCGCCGGCAGCACATTAGCACGCCTAGCGGTATTTTGTAGTACTGCTTTGTACTGTATTTTTTAAATCAAATAAGTAATTTTATGATGCGAATAAACAGATATTAAACAAATGGTTAGTTCAATAAAAGTCAATTTTTTGTTTAAATTAAGCAAATTGTAATAAACAAATTATTTGTTTCAATCAACATGGCAAATAGTTTCCAATTATTAAAATGAAATAAACCTTTTTTTAATTGAATCCAACATTTTTTTTTATTCAATTATATGAATTTAAAAAATTTTGTTGTTTGACTCAAACATTTTTTCGAATGTACCCAATATTCAAGTATACAACCTTCGAATAAATCATTTATTTATGTTACCTAACTTTAAAAACTGAATTTTAATCTTTATTTAATTTATTATTTTGAAAAAATTAATCATCAAATAATTATTTCATTATTAGACAATATGAGAAGCAATAAACTATCATTTTTACTGGAGCATTCAAAAGCATGCAAAAGTAATAGATAATATTCAATGACATAATCTAAAAATAAATAATCAATTTATGTTACTTAATTTAATACATCCTAAATTGAATCGTTATGTAATTCAATATTGCGGTTTTATATATTTGAACTTGTCTTTGTTTAAATTTAATTAATTATAAGCTTCCAACTAATTTTAGAAAATATACATTTTAGCAGAATTGCTTCATAAGGACTTAATCACCTCAGAACATAAAAATTATTCAATTTATTCTTTTCATTGAAATGCATGTACATATAATTTTGAAAAATAAACTCAGATACTGATTTCAAAACATTACAATCATTAGAAAAAATTAATATAATGAAGATATTAAAGAAACAACAAAATTTTTATTATAAAAATAATAGCCAGTATTCAATTATATAACCATAATGCAAATTATCAATTTCAGTTGCTTCATTGAAAACAAATTATATTCAGTTTTTTTAAATTAAACAGTCAATTAGCAGTTAATTATTTTATTATATAAAAAGCAGTACAAAATTATTTGAATTAAAACATCAAAATACATTTTTCCTTATATTTTTATGAAAATTTGAAGTATTTCAAGTCTATTAAAATCTTTCCATAAAAACTTAAAACATATTGACATCATTATAATTTTGAGGATTGAGTTCAGATAATTATTTCAGAACATTTAAAACATATGAAATTGAAGTAGGAATATTTTAAATATGAAAATTCTTATTTTATAAACCATATGTGTGATCAAAGTTAATCAGCTAATAATAATGAACAACTGAATGAAATAAAAATCATTAATATTTGCATTATTACTTGCTAAGTTTGACTTAAAAAACTTCGTTCTATTTTGAAAGATTCTAATTAAAAAATATAAGGAAAAAGGACTAATATTTCATTAGCAAAAGCAATTTTACAATGCACGAAAAGAATATTATTTGACGACAGATTTGATGTATGTCAAAACGACAAAAATGAGAACCTCAAGAGTCCAGCAATTTGTTCACACGCCTCCACTTGAAATTTTCCGAGAGGCAATTCCGAGTGAAGGCCTAACGTGCCAAATTGAGGATTCTTGAGCTTCAGCGACGAGTTTGCCCACCCCCTTGTAAAGTAATTACTATTTTTTCGGCACATCTGCCGCTGGCCTGTGTAACGGTAAATGCACGAAAAGGTCCTCAGCTCATGAAAAACACGAGCCTGCCGTCGTGTTTTCGTTCCGTACGAAAACTCGACAGCATGCTTTAATCACGTACGCCAGTGCCTTCTCTTTCCCTCCCACGCGCGTTATCTCTTTTCCTTCTTCATTCGCCTTCTCTTTCTATCCTCTCTACCTTTCCTCCTCTGGCGCACGGGACGAGCCGGGGAGCTCAACCGGCACCTCGAGACGCGGCGTTTGAAAGATAATTAAATGGTGAAAAATTACAGATTAAAGAAGAAAGAAAAAAAAGCAAACTATAAATCGATCTAACCATGTCTCGAGGGTTCCCTATGTGTTGTACCATCTGCCTTTCGGCGTTAGTTCACGGGCCTTTTCTTCTTTTTACCATAGAAAAGGGAAATAGCTTTTACATTTAAAAAAAAAAAAATAATAATAATAATAATAATACTAATAATAATAAACTCAGCCTATGAAGCCCCCCCCCCTTAGTTAGCAAAATAGATTTAAATTTTAATTAGATTTAAGGCCTCATAGTCTATTAGTCATGTAATTAGTTAAGTTTGAATTAAAGTCTAAATTAAGTTGGAAGGAACGTTGGAGGACGAAAGTTTTACTAAAAACAATAAAAGGAAGTTGTTCAGGAATAATTCATTCAATAAAATAATTAATTAACACTTTTAAATAAACAATTTCACGTTAAAACTCCAACTTCCGTTCCATTTATCGTAGCTTCATGAT